>NC_059293.1:4820948-4938448 GCF_017591435.1 Portunus trituberculatus
TATATATATATATATATATATATATATATATATATATATATATATATATATATATATATATATATATATATATATATATATATATATATATATATATATATATATATATATATATATATATATATATATATATATATATATATATATATATATATATATATATATATATATATATATATATATATATATATATATATATATATATATATATATATATATATATATATATATATATATATATATATATATATATATATATATATATATATATATATATATATATATATATATATATATATATATATATATATATATATATATATATATATATATATATATATATATATATATATATATATATATATATATATATATATATATATATATATATATATATATATATATATATATATATATATATATATATATATATATATATATATATATATATATATATATATATATATATATATATATATATATATATATATATATATATATATATATATATATATATATATATATATATATATATATATATATATATATATATATATATATATATATATATATATATATATATATATATATATATATATATATATATATATATATATATATATATATATATATATATATATATATATATATATATATATATATATATATATATATATATATATATATATATATATATATATATATATATATATATATATATATATATATATATATATATATATATATATATATATATATATATATATATATATATATATATATATATATATATATATATATATATATATATATATATATATATATATATATATATATATATACATACAAAAACATACTAACAACATATTACAGAAAGATCCTTCATCGAGGGAGATCCTTCAATATTCTCAGTCTTTCATCCCCTTCACTGGTAAACTCTGGAATTAATTTTCCGCTTTCGTTTGTATTTCCGTCTTCCTATAACTTGTTTTCTTTCAAGAGGTTTCAAGACACTTTTAAAGTTTTGAATACCCCTTTCGATACTTTCCTTTCTGGAGTGGCACCCCAGCTGACCTTTATTTCCAATTGCTTTTTTCTTAGCTCTTGACCAGTGTCCCTCTGGCATAAAAAGTAACGAAAAATTCCTTCCTTCCCAGTGATGACTAACAGGTAAATGCAGTAGTAACGATAACAATAATAGTATAGTGACAGTAACAATAGTAACAATAATAGCGCGGTAACTGTAATAGCATGATAACAACAATAGTACGGTGATAATGATAGTACGGTAACAGTAGTACGTAGTATGACAACAGTAATAGTACGGTGACAAAGATAGTACGGTAACATTAATAATATGATAGCAGTAACAGTACGGTGACAGTATCAGTATGGCAACAGCACCATGAACACCTGCAGGCTTATGGCAGCAGCACCTCGGCACTAACAGCACTCGCCCGGCACTATTAGCATCGGAAACTGCCATTCCTGAGTCTTGAAGCGTCCATCACCCTGGGAACCTGCAGCTCTGTTCTCCCGCGCCCTACAAAACTTCAATCGTAAAGACCCCACAATGTGAAAAAGAAAAAAATAAATAAGTAAATAGAATAGATAAGTAAATAAATAAAGAAAAGTACTGAGACCCTGACTGCTAATGAAACTACACTTGTCGCGAGTAATCTTTAAAGGCAATTTTACTAAGCCCGAACCACACCATAGCTATGTCTAACGATCTACGTACAAGCACCAAGAACAATGCGTTGAGACTTTATAACCATTTACAGTAAAAGAAAAGAGATTAAAAGAGTACATTTTGCACTCCGTAATAAAGTGTAATGCCTGAACGTGGTTGTCGACCAAAAAAGAAATATCTCGAAATTATTTGTAATTCAGGAAAACTTGCACCAAATATCAATGAAAGGATGAAATTTCGCCCACTTAAAAGATACGAATTTGTCACTGCTTTAGCCACTTGATGTGTCTTCGCCACCACCCAAACACTCACCATACACTGGTACACGCATGCAGCGCCAACTACATAACTCCACTCAGACTGCAGTGACGGCACACGAAACCATCAAACAACAAACAGGACAGCCTACACTACCTTTCATTCCTCCCTCTTCTTCTCATCCCCCTCTCACCACAACGTCAATTATTCACCCCATAACCTTCTCACACACACTTTTCTTTGCACTAAAAATTAACCTCCTATCCTTCTATAACTTCTGTCCTTCATTCCTCACCATTTCTCTTTTTCCAATGTGTATGTTTAGTGGTGTCTTTCGAAATAAGAATCCAAACTTGCCACAAAACATTTTATTTACTGATCCCGAACTTCAGCAATCACAAAGGTGAGGAGGAAACAAACTTAAGACATTATGGTAACTTGGAAGATTTGGATCAAATTTAAGAGCCAATTGAGCCACCACGGCAACTGTTGTGTCAGGGAGGAAGGGTTAGCTTGCTGCTGGCGGAAGGCACATGAAAGGAACTTAGCGCTATTGGCCCGTATTTTGAAGGCATTAGAACATGCATGAGGAGGAGGATACTGGAGAAAGACTATATATAGGCAGTGATAAGATAGGGAGACCAAAGAGACCTATGGGTGTAATGAAGGAAGTTTCGCGGGTAAAAAGTGAGTGAAGAACACTGCTCAACCTCACAGGTACTTTTTCCTCTTTGCACTTTAAGTGAAACTATAGAAATACATTTAAACTCACCACAACTTGTATTATAGCTATTGAAAGTCAAGATGTGGTATCGAGGTGTTTAAGCATACGGGATTAGGTGCATTTTGCTATTCACTTCTGGACTTTCTCATTACAACATGCAACACTCCCCAACACTAGGAATACAAAGCAGAATCTTAACATGGACAAAGAGAAAAAAGAAAGAAAAAAAAGATCGGATAATTAGATAGTTCAGTTCCTAGCCAGGCTAATGTTTAGAAGTGGCTATATGACTAAAGAAATATCCCTTGTGTGTGATGAAAGAAGGACGTGACAGATACCAATTACTTAAAAGTGTTGTTTGGTTTGCACATCCATTAATGTATCGATGTTGGTTGTTCTTTTGCATGGAATTTGAATTTACTGTAACAATTTTTTTTTCTCTCTCTCTCTCTCTCTCTCTCTCTCTCTCTCTGCAGGTATGAGTTACAGTTCTCAGTCAGTGACCGCGTGTGGCGTCAGAGAGGTGTGGCCGCCAACGTGACGGTCCTGGTGCACCTCTTAAGTCCCGACGCCCTCACCCACGCTGCACCCCTCGCTCTCACGCCCACCACACCCGCTGCCCTCACACGCGGTTGGTCCCCCTCGGTGAGAAACGCGATTTATAAATATTCTGATAGTGTGTGTGTATGTGTGTGTGTGTGTGTGTGTGTGTGTGTGTGTGTGTGTGTGTGTGTGTGTATTCACCTAGTTGTAATTTTACAGGGCCTGGGTATCATACTCGTGAGGCCCCGTCTCCATATCTACACACATCCAACTTTCCTTTAAAACTATGCACACTCCTCGCTGACATCACCTCCTCACTCAAACCATTCCACACCTCCACACATCTTTGTGGGAAACTATATTTCTTCACATCCTTGAAGCATATTCCTTTGGCTATCTTTTTACTATGCGATCTCGTAGTTCTATTAAGTTTTCCTCTCTCAACATCATTTGCTCATTATCCACTTCATCCAGTCCGTTCAACAGTTTATAAACCTGTATTAAATCTCCTCTTTCTCTTCTTTGTTCCAAGGTAAGCAAATTCATTTCTTTTAATCTCTCCTCATAGGTCATTTCTGCCAATTCCGGAACCATTTTTGTTGCCATTCTCTGCAATCTCTCCAACTTCCTTATATGCTTCTTTTTATAAGGGGACCAAACCACTCCAGCATATTCCAATCTTGGTCTAATTACCGTACTAATTAATTTCTTCATCATATCTTTATCCATATAATGGAAGGCTAATCCAATATTTTTATCAAATTATACGTTTCTCCAAACATCTTATCAATATGAGCCTCAAACTGCCCATGGTCTTGTATTATCACTCCCAAATCCTTTTCCTTTTCCACCTTTTTCAACACTACTTCTTCACCCATCTTATATGACCCTCTTGGCCGTCTTCCACTCTTCCCATCTCCATCACATGACTTTTGCTCAGATTAAATTCCATTTGCCACCTCTTGCTCCACTCCCAAATCTTATCCAGATCTGCCTGTAAAATTTCACAATCTTCTTCACTCTTCACACACCTACACAACTTCGCATCATCCGCAAACAAATTAATATAACTGTTTACTCCCTCTGGCATGTCATTAATATATACAAGGAAAAGTATTGGTGCCAGCACTGAGCCTTGTGGGACTCCACTCTCCACCACCAACCAGTCCGACTTTGCATCCCTTATTACCGTTCTCATCTCCCTCCATCTCAAGTAGTTTTCCATCCACTTTAACACTTTTCCTTTCAGTCCTCCATAAATCTCTAATTTCCATAACAGTCTCATGTGAGGTACCTTGTCAAAAGCTTTCTTTAAATCCAAATATACACAGTCCATCCATCCTCTCTCTCTTGTATTTTGTCAACCACTCTTGAATAAAAGCTCAGTAGATTTGTTACACATGACCTCCCTTTCCTAAAGCCAAATTGATGATCCGATAATAACTTATGATCCTCCAGGAACCGTATCCAATATTTCTTTATCACCCTCTCACAAATCTTACCGACCACACTTGTTAGAGACACAGGTCTATAGTTAAGAGGCTCTTCCTTACTGCCTCCCTTATAAATGGGCACCACTTCAGCTCTTTTCCACTCTACTGGTACTTCTCCTGTTTCTAATGAGCACCTTATAATATGTGTGTGTGTGTGTGTGTGTGTGTGTGTGTGTGTGTGTGTGTGTGTGTGTGTGTGTGTGTGTGTATGTGTGTGCATGCGCAAAGAGCATTATATCTAAAGATTAGGTTTTAATAGATACTTTAAGTTATCAAGAGGAGAGTGTATGTATGAGCTAGCAAGAGACAGACAGGAGTGGGTGAGAGTCAACAGAGAGAGGCCTCATGGATTCTCGCACACTTCATTATTTTTTTTAGGTTCTTATGCTCTATAGTTCTAAACAGACGTACCAGCAGTAGTGTCGTGACAGAGATGTTGCAGAGTCTATAGATGTTTGCTGTTAGATCATTTCTTCTAATCCGTATTTCTTCTTTTCTTGTTCTATTTCCATTTAATGTAGGTTTAAAATTGGGTTGACACATCAGTGAGAGACACGTTCTGAAGCACTCCAAAAGCTTATAGTTAAAATTACTAGAATTTTTATGGATGTTGTTACGATTCTGGTGGCAGAATACCAAGACTTTTATTTTACTAACAGGGGAAACATTTTAGAGATCTCGATTAGTCATCTATATTGCTTTTAAAGATAGCCGTGATGAGAGACCAAAGTACGTGTCTAATTGTCTTTTATCTAGTGTAGGAGTATGGGTTGGGGTGACCACTTAAGTCATAGAGGTGCTCACACTATACATCGCCTTGCAGGAGGGCGGCGGGAAACTTGGGACAGTTCTGGCCGAGGTGCTGGCGGTGCTGGAGGAGCGGCAGGCCACAGTGGAGGTGGTGAGTGTTTACAGTGGCTGTGGTCTACCAAACACCACGTTCCCCTTCCCTGATTCGAGTCCCGCGCCCTCTACCTGTGTTTGGCTCAGTGCTAAGGACGCTCGCGGCAGGTACCTGGACCCTGTCAAGATTCAGGGACTTCTTGCCCTGCACACTCACCAGGTTAGTGTCGTGTCCCTCCCTGCACCACACACACACACACACACACACACACACACACACACACACACACAGCAAGCGTCAAACTGGAGCAACTTAATGAGTTGTGTGTCTGATGAAAATAACAAATAATTAAGTGAGCCGATTTGCATATAAACGACAATGCAATATAATAGATATTTCTGAAGTATTGAACTTTTAAGTGTTGGTGCAGGGTAAACTTTGTGTGTGTGTGTGTGTGTGTGTGTGTGTGTGTGTGTGTCTCCATCTAACTACTCACCTCCCTTCAGATAACGGCGGCCACCAACCTGACTGTCACCGCTCACCCACCGCCAGATGACGCCCACACTATGGAGGACACACACCTGCACTCCGCCACCTCCCTCGCCTCCACCAGCCCTCCACTGCAGGTGTGTGTGTGTGTGTGTGTGTGTGTGTGTGTGTGTGTGTGTGTGTGTGTGTGTGTGTGTGTGTGTGCTTGTCTATATGTGCTTATCTATTTTGTTAACACAGAGCCTGTCAGCACCAAGCAGAACCCGTTATTGCTGTCTACTATAATCTGTCTACTCTAAAATAGCTCTTGGGTTCGAAACATAATGTAGCTTGTTGATGATATAATTGATTTTAGGCGTATACTACTTGTTTTCTATTGATCCACACACTTATCACGAGGACAGACTACGGTTTTCCTCAAGATCTGACAACCACGCATTCCCTGGGACACTATTCAGACTGAGACCCAGGAGCCATTTAAGAGTAGACAGACTATAGCTGTCTACTTCTTCACTCTGCCTTGTCTAGCCGAAGCCTGACTTGTAAGCGAAGATGGTGTCCTAAGAGGTGAACTAACTGACCGTCATTTTGCTCAGACAGGATTTTAGAATCCGCCATTTTCAGTTAGTTAAGAGCCTTTGACCAGTGTTCACCCCGCTGCCCAAACCTATAGTAGTGAATACTAAGTGATATTGGATTCTCTTTAGGGGCGACAATTGAAAGTTTTAAACACATTTCCTTAAGGCGGGTTCACACGTGTCAATATGAGACTGAAATTGGAAGTCGCTAGAAGTATCGACTGAGCCCTTCTACTCGGAACACGTTCACACATAGGGACTGGGGATTATTAGCTGGTTGGCGGGAAGTGAATGTAAACAAACAACTACTTAACAAGATGTCTTCCTCTGGTGACGATGACGATTGCGATCAAATTACATCCTCACAAGTATTCAATCCTCATCAACAACACCCTGCACGTAGAGAAACAGTTCTTGGAGAGTGCCAGCTATCTCATCGCAGGCCGATTTACGTAAGCTTTTTTTTGTGTATAATTAATTTTCAGGGTCCCCGATGTGCTCATTTTCCCTCACCAACTCCATCATCATCTCTACATTTGGACACCACATTTGCAAGCCTTTCTCTGTGACGTCACAACGTAAATAAAGTAACAAATCGACTGAACAAGACCAAGTCTGACCAGCATGTTGGTCTTGTTTTGCGACTGGTTCTTCCAGTCGTTGAGCACCGACATTCAGACTGAAACTCTACCGACTTGCAATTGCAGTGGCAAATTGACATGTGTGAACCCATCTTTACTTGTTTATTGGAAAAATCATCAAACTGTATGATTGCCACTGAACAGTTACAATTCGTATAATAACACATATGAAGTTTGTGTGCGTGCATGTATTTGTGAAGAAGATGCATGTAAATGTTTGGAAGGTTAATGCAATTTACAAAAGGAAAAGAAATAGAGACGTTTGTGCTTTAAGAGAATGTAATGTAGAAAAAAACGGGGAAATTTTAGGGCAACTTATAGACCTGAGGCATGTCTCAGGAGCCACCCCTTCTCACATCTACTTGCCTCCTCACCGTGTCTCGTTTGTCTATTGATTAATTTGTTTTCATTCTTTTGTCTATTTATTTATTGATATACCTATTCATTTGTTTATTTTGTCTGCTCATTTGATATTTTAGTTTTATGTTTGACCTTCCAATACATATTTTTTTTTGTTTCTTTCTTTTCTTTGTTTTCATTCATCATTTTTTTTCCTTAAATTTTCGTCTGTTTAATTTTATATACATATTTGCTTCTTTCTTTTTTTATCATTATTTATTTATAACATTATATTTTATGTTATTCCTTTGCTTTCATTTATCTGTATGTATTTTATTTGTACTTTTATTTGTAAACCCGTGTGGGTAACGTTATCACCTGAGATGGTGGCAATGGACAGTGTGCTTGTATCCTGTCGCCTGAAAGAACCGCTGCTGCTGCGATACAAGAGACTGCTGTATACTGTTGTTGTTGTTGCTGCTGCTGCTGCTACTGCTGCTGCTGTGCTGGGAGAAGTGAAGAGACTGTCTGCTAAACCACAATTATCGCCAAGTGTGCCTCCCTTACCACCATGCAATCTCAGAACGAAGGGCAAGACAAGAATAAAAAAAAGGAGGAAGAGAACATGCTAAGAGAGAAAGACAAAGAAAAAGAAAGACCCACTGAAGATGTGGTTAATAGAGATCGCAGTCACCTTTTTTTTTCTTTTTCTTTACGAGGCGACAGCAAACACGTCACTCTTCCTGAGTGTCCTCCCGCCCTGAATCGGTATAGGCAACACACCTACCAGCCACAACATGCAGCTTGGAATCAGACTTCAATCAACGGCCGCCCTTCAAATGCATCACATACAGAAGGAAAGAAAGAAAAATGTGAGAAGTAAACAGGAGAATATGAAGCATAGGTGGGCAAGTGAAAAAACTTAATGTTGCTACATCCACTACTTCATTTTACTGGCCACTGTGAACCAACTTTGCCTGTAGCGTGAGACTGGTGTGACGCCTCGTCACCACCATAGTGTCCCGTGTGACGCACCGTGGTCCATATTCAGAAACGCTTTGCTCTTTCACCAAGAGTATTTTTCAAAGACCGTAGAGATGATATGTCAGGTTATGAAGAGCGTTTCTATCATTAATACCGATGAAATATCGTTGATTTATCACGAAAACCTTAAAGATAGAGTTAAAAATCTGTGCAACCTTTAATATAGGTATTTCCTTTTAAGCAGAAGTACAGTGCAGAAACTGTGGGATGTTGAAGCAGGTTGAAGAAACTGTTGCTTCTCATCAATGCCCTTGTGAACTTTTTAAGGTGATCTATACATGGGCAATACTTTCTTTAAGACTTTCGAGATCATGTACGTACACGTAGCTTGAACTTGTGCCCATGTAGATACTCGACAACTTGGTACGGCACTTGGAAAAGTGGATCTAATTTTGAGTGTCTGTTGTGAAGTTTGTGAAAAACAATATCGCTAATCTCAAGAGGAGAATCCGTAGCGAGACCGGGGAACGCAATTAGAGTGAGCGGAAGAGAAAATAGAGAGCACCAGCAGGAAGCACGAGCGAAAAGCACAAACGGGAAACGTGAGTAGAGAGCGCTAGCGGAGAGTGCTAATATAGTGCGAGCGGATAGTGGTAGTGCGAGCGGAGAGCACTAGTGCCCGCTCAACAGTGAACCCCGAAAAATGAGTGGATAAGAGTTAGCGGAAGAGTCTTAATTTTGAGACCACTAGCCCATCTCTGCAATCGACATTTGACGAAGTCATTCATGTTGTACACAAGGTGAGGAACAATGAGCAGGAATTCGTGAGGAAGACGTTTATCTTGTCCAAAAAACACGTAATGAGTAGATTCTTTGGTGGATGAATGAATAACAGAGTTGAGAGAGCTAACTACTTGAGGAAGCAATTCATCCAAAGAGTGCTTTGAACCCATGATATGATGCAAGACATCTAGAATGAGTTTATTGTATCTTTTAACTTTGCCGTTTGAACTGGGAGAATGTTCCATTTCTTGATTTTAAATTAGTAACAAATCCTCCCTAAGAGTGAATTATTGAAACTTTCGCCATTATCAGATAGAAAAACACGAGGAACACTTCAGGAGGAGGCGGTGTCATAGTGGATAAGATAGTGAGCGTAGATCGGTCAGACTTCCACACGTAGGTTCGAATCCCACCACGTATAGCCTTGATACTTTACCATTTGACGAGCATTTTAAGGTTACCTACATGTCACCATGATACCCATGTTCTAGGAAGTTACACCAAAGATGTGCTTAGATGGTGATATGGGTCGTAATATGGGTACCACTATAAGTAAAATTGCCTGCGCCAATAATGGGTGGAAGCTCAAGAGCACTTCAAATACTCTTCAAGTTACCTACAGGCGCTACGGGCCATGACATGAAAAGAAAAAAGAAACATAATGTGATCGATGAGAGCTCTGTCAACGGAGTGCGTGGATTTGTCTTTGAGAGAGACAAGAACAGTGAATCGAGAAAAACTATTGACGCACAAGGGGAGATATTGAGATCCATTCTATGTAAGCAGTAGTGATAACAACTTGATTGAGTGATGAGGGAGAGTGCGAGTTCTCATCCCTAAGTGAGTGAGCGGGTGAGCGCCAACGAGGAGTGTGGACATGTGTGAGAGCCTGGCACGGCCGAGCAAAGTGAGAGTGAGTGCGAGAGTGGGAATGCTGAGAGGAAATGGTCGTGAGAGAAATGCGAGGGGCGTATTTATGTAAACGAAATGGATCAAGAGGATGAAAAACAGAGAATAGAGGTAGCCAAGGGAGGAGCTGAGATGGACAGATTTGAGCCAGTGAGAAGAAGGAAGAATTGATCAATCAGGTGGCAGAACTTGGTCAATCAGAAGAAGTCATACTGAAAAGAGAGAATGTAACTTATGAATCTCACGAGAGAAGAGAAGGGGCGGTGGGCTATTTTAGGTATTGTACACAGAGAGAGAGAGAGAGAGAGAGAGAGAGAGAGAGAGAGAGAGAGAGAGAGAGAGAGAGAGAGAGAGAACACGTTTTATTTGATAATGAAGAGAAGGAATGATGATGACTGATACATGTAGTAGTAGTAGTAGTAGTAGTAGTAGTAGTAGTATAATTATGATAATGATGATGATGATGATAATAATAATGATAAAATAATAATAATGACAATAATAGTAATGATAATAATAATAAAATAATAATAATAATAATAATAATAATAATAATAATAATAATAATAATAATAATAATGATAATAATAATCTTAACAAACACACACACACACACACACACACACACACACACACACACACACACACACACACACACACACACATTTTCCCTCAGGTTGTGGACACAAACTCCACCTCCCTGGTCACGCCGCGCCTCACCCACGCCTCGCCATGCCACGGCCACGCCCTGGAATCCCGCTCGCCCTTAGTTTGTCTGAATGGTGGACGCTTCGTCAGGTCTCTAGATGGTGGTGAGAGGTATGTGTGTGTGTGTGTGTGTGTGTGTGTGTGTGTGTGTGTGTGTGCGTAAGTAAGTAAGTAAGTAAATAAGTACGTAAGTAAGTAATCATTTACTATGTTAACATACAACTATACATTGATTTATATCAGTTGAAGTATTAGCACCACCTTTACGAGACGAATCTCCTTGACAAGCAGCTATGAGAAAAAAGACAAAAAAGAATTCAACATGCATGGTAATATTATAAACAATATTAGAACAGATACATAATCTACAATTTTTTTCCTTCACCTACCAACAGTCAAGTTATGAGTAAACAAGTATGTAGGTACTAAGCAATTTGATTTCTTATATTCTTTTTGAATGTGGAATAAGTACTTGTTTGTAACAACTGTTTTAATTGAAGAGGTATAATAACTTTGGAGCTGTACATAATACACTGTTCTTAAACAAGACTGTTCTGAATTGTGGACATGCAAAATCTACATTATGCTTCTGGTATCACGTGGGTAATTAATCATCCGAAAAATCTCAACACCTGAATGGAACATATCATAGATGAATAACAGACAAAAGTATTTATAAATAGATTTGAAATTTAAGATATTCATAAAACACATATCTGTTACGAATTTTTTTTTTTTTTTTTTTTTTTTTTTTTTAGGAAAAACATACATCAAATAGTTATGTTCTGAGTGATAGTCAACTTCTTCAGGAATGATGGTCATGTGCTGCCCCATATAGATATACAATATATCAGGTGTGGATAGCATAGAGTATAATATATACTAAATAAGGATTCAGCTGTGAGATTGCTATGAATCTAAGACAATACACCACAAAGTTTAGATAATTTTAAGTATACATCATCAATATGAAATTTCCTGTTGAGGTTCTCATCAATCTTGTGTGATTGACATAAGAACATAAGAATATAAGAAAAGAGAGAATCTGCAAAAGGCCGCCAGGACTACACGTGGCAGTCCCTGTATGATTAAAGCTACCTAATTCCATCTATTATCCCCACCCATAAACCTATCTAATCTTTTTAAGCTCCCTATTGACTCAGCACTGACTACATGACCACTGAGACCGTTCCGTTCATCAACCACTCTGTCTGAAAACCAGTTTCTTTCCATTTTTCTCCTAAACCTGAACTTTTTTCAAGCTTAAACCCATTATTCATGACTCTGTCCCCGCTACTGATCCTAAGAACTTCGCTCATGTCCCCTTTACTATAAGACTTATACCACATGAATACTTCTATCAGGTCTCCTCTTAACCTATGTCTCTCTAAGGAAAGCAGATTGCATTTCTTCAGTCTCGCTTCATAGAGAACGTCCCTCATCCCCTGTATCTTTTTAGACATCCTTCTTTGCACTGACTCCAATAGATCTTTATCCTTCTTATAATTTAGGGACCGGAATTGTACCGCATAGTCAAGATGTGGCCTGACCAGCGCCAAGTATAATTTTTCGTATTAATTCGGGACTTCTGCTTTTAACACTTCTAAAAATTAAACCTAGTTACCTATTCGTCTTATTTCTAGCCTTTGTGCATTGCTTCCTTTGACTAAGATCGGAGCTGACTATGACCCCTAAATCTTTTTCATACTTGGAACTTCCTGTAGTGCCTCGTTATATATTATGTACCTATTGTGTGGATTATCTCTATTTACACTCAGTACCCTGCACTTGTTAATGTTGAACTGCATTTGCTATTTATCTGTCCATTCTTTCATTCTATTCAAATCTCCCTGCAAGGCAATGGCATCCGAATCTGACTTAATTAATCTACCTATCGTGTCGTCTGCAAATTCACTAATATCACTAACAATTCCACTGTCCAAGTCATTAATATATATCAGAAATAACAATGGCCCTAAAACTTAACCCTGTAGCACCCCACTAATTACTTGACCCTTACTGATTATACAATAACTTTTTCTATCGAATCATAACGCAATTTTTTCCAGGCACCAAGGATTTTTCCAAAACACTGTGTTCAAGGTGTATATATCGAGATAATACCTAACTTTGCGAAGCGAAATAGGACAGCTCAAGCATGTAGACTATATTATTAAAGGAATCCTGTGTGAGATAAGAGTATATCATTAGCTGAACCGTGCATCCATTTACATTCACTGTCATTCAATATCCATCACAGATTACAAGTCTCTTAGGACCGGGAGTCAGTACTTTGTATTCTAAAATCATCCCAGCCAGTAATCTACATGAATACTGGGACACTACACCCTTCCCTGGTAACCATCAAGCAATGCGCTGGGGATTCAGACTCTGGTATTCAGTAGCTGTGCTCTACTGATTCCCAGAGAAAACGATTCCGGAACCGGTTTCATGGGCTGATGAATACCAGTCTCTGATATTCGGTATTTACCATCTGCGCTCTACCGGTTCTTTGATACTTGAATTTACGGTTTCTGCCCACCACTAGATCATGAGACAGCGGCCTTTGGAACGGCTCTGCCCCTTTGCTCTATTAATTCTCAAACACTTCTGTGCTTCACCTCCACTATTGCAAAGGCTTTATTTAAATTTTACACAGGTTTTAAGGTGCTTTCATGGTTCTAGAGGCAGATTGACAAGATTTCTACATCATTGACTGGAGAAATACTTTTGAAAATCTCTCTAATCATCTCTGTGGCCTTGGAAAATAGTTGCGGTGAGATAACAGAACATTTTTAAGGTGTAGTTACCTTTCTATAGGCAGCCTGACAAAATTTCTACATTATTAAGTGGAGAAACACTCTTGAAAACCCAGCTTATCATCTCTATGGTCTTGGAAAATTGTCGTGGTGAGAAAATAGAGCGTTTTTAAGGTGTTTTTGCGTTTCTAGAGGCAGATTGATAAGATTTCTACATCATTAATTGGTGAAACACTCTTGAAAACACCGCTAATCATCTCTTTGGCCTTGGAAAATAATTGTGGTGAAAGAGCAAATCCGTACTCGTTTCTGAATATGGAAGTTTAAAGTCTCCCGATTGTACTATTACAAATTTGTTCAGATTTATTGCCAGACTAAGAATGTCAATGCCAAAATATGCCCAAATTAAATCAATTATAGTTTTTCATTCATATGAAGCAGTTGCTCTTCTATTTTTTCCGCATTCATACCACTATTTCAGCTAAAATAATTATTTTTCGCCCTTCTCCTTTATAAAGGCAATACCACCCCAACACCAGAAAACACGCCCAACACTACTTAAAACACTCAAAACCAACCCAAAATGCACTCGAAACACCACGCAACATCTCAAAATACCAATAAACACACATAAAACTCGCTAGAAACACCAAGTACAGCTTACAACAAATTCCCCACACACAGCCAAACCACTAGGAACACTCAAAATAATCCCAAGACACATTCAAAACACCATGGGGTAGACAACATAGACAGTTGCCTAGGGCCCCTAGATGGTGGGGGGCCTCGAGGGACGGCTGACATTGCATTTTAGCATATTTAAAATTTTGTACATTTCGGTTACGTTTGTTTTTCTGTCATTCATATAGTGTGAGTAAAGTTTGCATTAAGTTTGTTATTTATGTTACCTATCATTTATTTTATATGTTAATTCTTTAATAAGACACAAAACTCACTGAAAACACCCAATATACATCAAAACCACCTCCACACACTAAAACACATTCAAGAGACCCTTCAAACACACCCGCAGCACTTAAAACACTCAAAATGAACCCAAAAGACACTAAAAACACCATATAACGTCTCAAAATGCTCCCAAACACACTCAAAACACACCAAATTACTCAAACAGATCACAACACACACAAGATACGTAAAATATACCTAGTACCCAAAAAAAAAAAAAAAACACTAAAAACATACAAAATGCACCCAAAACATACTTATAGCACTTAAAACACACTGGCACCCTACCAAACATACTTAAAACACTACAAATATATCCTAAAAACATCAAAATACATTATAGAGAACGGTGAGATAACAAGGAAGACTTAGCTAAAAATATTGCGGCTTAGCTCCTTTCCCTTTCTCCTTACTTCTTCGTCCTCTTCCTTTGTTTCTCCTTTTTTCTTTCTTCTATTTCTTCTATTTACACGCCTGAGTCTATATTCACATCAAAACACTTAGAAAACTAGATGTTAGACAAAATTTTGAGGAAGAGGAACGAGAGTTAATGTACGCACCTAATATGAAAAATCACTTACCATCGTTATTTCCGTAGACGAGAGAGAGAGAGAGAGAGAGAGAGAGAGAGAGAGAGAGAGAGAGAGAGCTTTGCCCTTCTGGTCGTTTTGTCTTCAGTTATATATATATATATATATATATATATATATATATATATATATATATATATATATATATATATATATATATATATATATATATATATATATATATGTTCTCCCACTTTCCTTGCAGTGATTGAGGCTTACATACTGAAGTGAGAGAGAAGCAAAGATAAAACTGAAAACAATAAAGAAAATATAAAAGATAACGTGGACAGATTAATATTGTTTGTAGAGAAGCACGGACAAGGAAATAGACGAGAGAAAGAGAGAGAGAGAGAGAGAGAGAGAGAGAGAGAGAGAGAGAGAGAGAGAGAGAACACGAATGAAAATATACTGATAAAGACAAAAAATCAATAAAACTAATGATATCAACAAAACTGAAAGTAAATTTTGAGAAAACGAAACAAGAACATAAGAGAAGAGAGTAACAGACGTCGCTCTTAGTCTGTGTGCTTTTCTGTTTGTTGTAACCATTGTCCATCTTTGTTCAAGTGTTCATGCTGTTTTAGTCTGTGTGTTTATCCATTTCTTATCACCATTGTCCTTCTTTGTTCATGTGTTCATGCTGTTTTACCAAGGTTCCAGTTAATCCAAGGCTCCAATGCTCCAGTTAAGGCACCAAAGCTCCGGTTAATCCAAGGCTCCAAGGGGCCAGTTAAGGCACCAAGGCTCCTGTTAATCCAAGGCTTCAGGGGGCTAGTTAAGGCACCAAGGTTCCTGTTAATCCAAGTCTCCAAGGGGCCAGTTAAGGTACCAAGGCTCCAGTTAATCCAAGGCATCAAGGGGGCAGTCAAGGCACCAAGGCTCCAGTTAATCTACATCTCCAGTTAATCCAAGGCTCCAAGGGGCCAGTTAAGGCACCAAGGCTGCAGTTAATCCAAGGCTCCAAGGGGCCAGTTAAGGCACCAAGGCTGCAGTTAATCAAAGGCTCCAGTTAATCCAAGGCTACAAGGGGCCAGTTAAGGCACCAAGGGTGCAGTTAATCCAAGGCTGCAGTTAATCCAAGGCTCCAAGGGGCCAGTTAAGGCACCCAGAACGCCTATACGAGATTTTCCTTCCTTAAATTTCTCTTCTTTTCTTCTCCTTCCTTCCTTCTTTCTTTTCTTCCTTTGTTTAACTCTTCCTTTTTCCCTTCCTCGTACCCGTCATTTGTGTTGCATGGCGCGGCTGCCTCGCTAATTTGCACAACAGTCATACCAAACTCCCAACACCTCATATCCCTCAAGTGCTGTGTGTGTGTGTGTGTGTGTGTGTGTGTGTGTGTGTGTGTGTGTGTGTGTGTGTGTGTGTGTGTGTGTGTGTGTGTGTGTGTGTGTGTGTGTGTGTGTGTGTGTTTGAGCCAGGATTCCCTCCCGTTACAATACTGACCTCGTTAAACATCCTCATCTACCCTTTGCTCCGCTCCTAATGACACTGACAACAACCACCCTTGCTTCCCCCACCATCCCCTAATACGACAATCCAGTGGCAGCACATCCTGGTGAAGGGTTAGTTGGATTATTACAGCCCATTCTCTTTTTTCTCATTCGTTCGTCAATCTCTACTAATATCTTTGTTTCTCTTTTCTCCTCTTATTCGTTTGTCTATTATTTTCCCTGTTTCTCTTTTCTCCTCTCATTCGTCTGTTATCTCTGTTTCTCTTTTCTCCTTATTCGTTTGTTCACTATTATCTAATTTCTCCTTTTTTCTTTTTTTTTTATAGTTCGTGTACTAATATCCTTACTTTTCTTTCCTCCTCTTTTCATTAGTTTGTCTGCTTCTGTAATAACATCCCTGGTTTTTTTTCTTCTTTTTCAGTTTGTTATTATCCTTGCTTCTCTCTTTTTCTTCTCTCATTTCTTCGTCCTTATTCCCTCATTCTGTGTCATTCCTTCGTCTTCAAAATATATTCCCGCATCTCACCGTGTGAAATTATCTTTCTTGACTCATTGCTTCTGCGGTTTCTGCGTATGTATATTAGAAGTATGCATGCATGTATGTGTATGTACTCCTATGGTTCCCTACTTGATGAAGCAGCTTTCTTATTTGTAGCTAATGCGACAAGTCAACTCAAGGTTGACCTGACTGAAAAAACTTGTGGAACCATTGATTTATATAATGAAAGACAATGTAACACACACACACACACACACACACACACACACACACACACACACACACAGACTGCAGCAGATCAAACAGTGAAACACACACACACACACACACACACACACACACACACACACACACACACACACACACACACACACACACACACACACACACACCGTGTAGTGTAGTGGTTAGCACGCTCGACTCACAATCGAGAAGGTCCGGATTCGAATCCCGGAAAGCGGCGAGGCAAAAAAGGCAAGCCTCGTAATTCACCTAGCAGCAAATAGGTACGGGATGTAACTCGAGGGGTTGTGGCCTCGCTCTCCCGGTGTGTGTTGTGTGTGATGTGGTCTCAGTCCTACCCGAAGATCGGTCTATGAGCTCTGAGCTCGCTCCGTAATGGGAAAGATTGGCTGGGTGACCAGCAGGCGACCGAGGTGAAACACACACACACACACACACACACACCGCGTAGTGTAGTGGTTAGCACGCTCGACTCACAATCGAGAGGGTCGGGTTCGAGTCCCGGTAAGCGACGAGGCAAATGGACAAGCCTTGTAATATGTGGCCCCTGTTCACCTAGCAGTATATAGGTAAGGGATGTAACTCGAGGGGTTGTGGCCTCGCTTTCCCGTTGTGTGTTGATGTGGTCTCAGTCCTACCCGAAGATCGGTCTATGAGCTCTGAGCTCGCTCCGTAATGGGGAAGACTAGCTGAGTGACCAGCAAGCGACCGAGGTGAATTACACACGCACGCACGCACGCACGCACACACACACACACACACACACACACACACACACACACACACACACACACACACACACACACACACACCATCTATATAACGAAAAATTGGGTATCAAAGAAACAAACACAACCACACCCACCCTCACCCTCTCCACACACAGCATCTCCTTATATCAAATAAAAAAAAAACAAGTCCATACACACACACACTCTCTCTCTCTCTCTCTCTCTCTCTCTCTCTCTCTCTCTCTCTCTCTCTCTCTCTCTCTCTCTCTCTCTCTCTCTCTCATCATCAACTTATGTCCAATGAAAAACATGTACACACACACACACACACACACACACACACACACACACACACACTCAGTGGTTAGAGCACTGGCCCCGGTAGCTCAGTGGTTAGAGCGCTGGCTTCAGCAGTGAGCCAGATGACCGGGGTTCGATTCCCGGTGTGTGGTGCGGCCGGGTGGAGATATTTGAGCTCGTGTCTCCTGTCTCACGTGTAGCCCTGTTCACCTAGCAGTGAGTAGGTACGGGATGTGAATCGAGGAGTTGTGACCTTGTTGTCCCGGTGTGGCGCAGGTAATTCTATTTAAAGGGCAATTAGAAAATATTTAAAAAATATCTTTACATTGATTAGAAAATAAACAATTCCAAAGCCCTGCGTGCCTGGTCTCAGACCTATCCCAAGATATAATACCTTCTGTATATGTCACTTTTACAAATATTAACGGCGCTATAAATCACTGTTACATTCCACATATTTAGCTTATCAGGAGCGAAGCACACTTCAACCAGCATTAACTATTCTTTGAAAACACAAACACTTGAAAACGACACGAAATAAAAAAAATCAATCATACGTAGTTTGAAAGTTTGTAAGGGAAACTGGGCTCTTATCTAAGCCATAAACTTTCTTTGAATCATCGTATTTCACGCAACACAACCATGTAACACACTTCACACACTTCCAAATACCAGTAGAAAACATTACAATTGTCTTATGAGGCCGAAATAAGTGATCTAAGGGGAAATTAAAATAATGCTGGGACTGGTTAGGCTGGGCCAGGACAGGCGACCATCTTCATGACGTCATCAAGATAGCAGTTCAGGAGAGCCGGCCGCCGCCATCTATTTTGCCTCACTTGGCCTTCCTGACACACAAAGCTGTCAATGCGGATGTATCTCAACAGCTGACATAAAAGATTAGGCATGTGGTTCCACTTTGTGATACGTCTGGCTCATAATAAGTAACAAATAAAGCATATAATGGCTGAAACATGATCCCTGCTTCTGCCCATCCCTTGGTTTACTCACGAAATACTTCCATTTTACCAGCTTTCAAGTATATGCAGATGTTTATTCACTATTACTGTGTCTTGACCTCTGAAGTATATTTTTAGTAATGGTAACTTTGAAGAGGTATTGTTACATTGCACATATTGTGATCTGTTGTGAAGGTAATTTTTCAAAAGCTGAAGAGGTAAGCCCCTTATACCAATGTTTTGTAGTTTGTCTAACAAAATCTTGTGATATAAAGAATCAAAAGCTTTGGACAGATCGACAAAAAAACCAACCACATGGTATTTTTCTTCTCAATATTCATAGACATTGTTGATGTGTGTGTGTGTGTGTGTGTGTGTGTGTGTGTGTGTGTGTGTGTGTGTAATTCACCCCGGTCGCCTGCTGGTCACCCAGCCAGTCTTCCCCATTACGGAGAGAGCTCAGAGCTTATAGACCGATCTTCGGGTAGGACTGAGACCACAACACACTCCACACACCGGGAAAGCGAGGCCACAACCCCTCCAGTTACATCCCGTTCCTATTTACTGCTAGGTGAACAGGGGCTACACATTAAGAAGCTTGCCCATTTGCCTCGCCGCGCCGGGTCTTGAACCCGGCCCTCTCGATTGTGAGTCGAGCGTGCTAACCACTACACTACGCGGTGTGTGTGTGTGTGTGTGTGTGTGTGTGTGTGTGTGTGTGTGTGTGTGTGCGCGCGCGCGCGCTCGCGCTTGCACGTGGACGCGCTTGCACGCTTATGTAAGCAATCTAAATCTTATTGATTAAACTTATATAAAGACTTATACTACAACATGCATATACATATTTAGAGCGATATTCTGTTTTATATATACATTCTATATATCTCTGAAATTATATTTTTTGCTGGTTGTAAACATGCAATGTAGCATTTAATAAGCTGCCTCTGCGTGTGTGTGTGTGTGTGTGTGTGTGTGTGTGTGTGTGTGTGTGTGTGTGTGTAATTCACCTCGGTCGCCCGCTGGTCACCCAGCCAGTCTTCCCCATTACGGAGCGAGCTCAGAGCTCGTAGACCGATCTTCGGGTAGGACTGAGACCACATCAACACATAACACACACCGGAAAAGCGAGGCCACAACCCCTCGAGTTACATCCCGTACCTATTTACTGCTATTTGAACAGGGGTTACACATTAAGAGGCTTGCCCATTTGCCTCGCTACTTTCCAGGACTCGAACCCGGCCCTCTCGATTGTGAGTCGAGCGTCCTAACCACTACACTAGGCGGTGTGTGAAGTGTGTGTGTACATATTCTCTCCTCTTCTCCAGGTGCGTGTGCCCAGGGAAAACCTCTGGTCCGCGGTGCAAGGTGCTTGGACGCACTTTCTGGGGATCTGGGTGGGCATGGCTACGCCCGCTGCCGCCCTGTCTGCCCACCACCATTTCCCTGCGCCTCCTAACCCGCCACCAGCAAGGCCTTCTGCTGTACGCCGGGCCCCTGGCACCAGCACTGCGTCGCGCCGCCCCAACACCAATGCTCACGTTGCAGCTGGTGGGCGGGTGGCCCCAGGTGCTAGTGGAGGGGGTGGACGGCTCCCTTAAGCTTCAGGTCAACACGTCCCTGAGTGACGGCCGCTGGCACACCCTACACCTCGTCATCGACCACCAGGTGTGTAAGAGAGAGAGAGAGAGAGAGAGAGAGAGAGAGAGAGAGAGAGAGAAAGAGAAAGAGAAGAGAGAGAGAGAGAGAGAGAGAGAGAGAGAGAGAGAGAGAGAGAGAGAGAGAGAGAGAGAGAGAGAGAGAGAGAGAGAGAGAGAGAGAGAGAGAGAGAGAGAGAGAGAGGAGAGGGCGGGAGAGATTTGTCCCTTTTACTTTTTTTCTTATTATTTGTATTGCCCACCACGGGCTGTGAGTGTTGGACAAAGGTGACGCAGAATTCGTGGTG
The DNA here is from genome assembly GCF_017591435.1 of Portunus trituberculatus. Taxonomy (NCBI): domain Eukaryota; kingdom Metazoa; phylum Arthropoda; class Malacostraca; order Decapoda; family Portunidae; genus Portunus; species Portunus trituberculatus. Next base: position 4,842,378 of record NC_059293.1, read on the forward strand.
AGTGCTGGCAGCCGCGGAGGAGGCGTTGTGGTGTGAGCGAGATAATCATCAAGTGTTGAGTTGTCTCCCTCTAAGTTTCAGCACTGCCCCTCCTCGGCAGGGAGTGGTGCTAATGGTGGATCTGTGTGGGCGTGGTTGGGAAGGCAGAACTGAGGACGGCGCCCACTGCCTTGCTCATGGTAAATGGCGTCGGCTTCAGGGCAGTGCTACTTGGCTGAGCTCAGCACCTCTCCAGGTGGGTGGATTCGCCCATCCTCCACCAGGGCGGGAACAACACGGGTGGCGTGAGACGCCCACCGACAGCCATCTGGCAGGCTGCCTTTCTCACCTCACCATCAACTCTCAGGTGAGTTTGTCCTGCGGCAGACACGGTGCGGCCCTGCCGGTCATGCCAGCCACACGCTGGCTAAGGGGCTATACACTTTGTTTCAGATGATTGACTTGGGCGAGCCTGCCTACAGCCATGACAGTGCTAGTGGCTGCCTGCCCCAGGACGCGGCGTGTGTAGGAGGGTGCGGTGTCAGGGGTCGCTGCGTGGGTGGCTTGGTGCTGCCATGGTGTGACTGTGAGCCAGGCTGGACGGGGCCACACTGCACCGCGCCCACCGTGCCCATCCGTCTGGGGGCAGCCTCCTACATGAAGGTGGCGCTCTCTTTCACTCCTGCTCCCCGAGTGGTCAAGCTGCAGGTGCGAATCAGACTGCGGGGCGCTCGCAACGGCCTGCTGCTTCACCTGGCAGCACACCATCGCGCTGCCGCCTTCACCCTGCACGTGAGCCTCGCTCTTCAGTGTCCCCCAAACACACACATACACACATACAGACACCGGGAGAGCGGTTGAGAGTGGTTATATTGCCAGGAGCTCCCAGAGGAACACACTCTAACAACAAGCATTGTGAAGCAGACCTAGTCTGTATGTACAGGGGGGAAATGGAGGCATGAAATTGTCCTATCTCCAAAAATAAGCAAGATTTAGGCCCCGTTTATTGGAACACCAATACGGCTGAGGAAATTGGGAGAAGAAAACTCTGACACGGAATTTTCAGGTAATGTGAGAAGACTGGTGAACGTGGAGAGGGAGATGAGACATATGAAGGAAGTATCCTGGAACAACAAGAAAAACTAATATAAGAAAACACTGAACTAAAAGAGAGAATAAAAGAATGTGAAAAAGTAAGAGAAGTAAACCAGGTGATGAAAAAGGGGATGGAAGAGTTAAAGAAACAAAACTGTTAATCATTAAAAGCCTACAAGAGAAAATTCAGGATGGGGCAGGCAAAGCTGAAAGTGGAATGGATGAAATCAAATTGGAGGAATTAAGAAATGTCTGGAAACGGGAACAGGATGAAGAAGAAGTTAAATTCTCAGAGGTAGTAAAGAAGCAGATACAAGAAAAGACAAAGGACACAGTAATACAAATAAACAAAGAAAAGGAAGATTTGGTGAGGGACACAGTGGACAAGAGGAAATGTATCCTAAATTTTGGGTTGAAGGAAAAGAGAGAGAGAGAGAGAGAGAGAGAGAGAGAGAGAGAGAGAGTTGGCAATGGGTGTTATTAAGTTAGTTCAAGACAGCACACAGGGGTTGGAACAAGAGGTGGAGGAAGTGCTTAGATTGGGAAGGTTTAGTGAAGGGAGGAAGAGACCACTGAAAGTGTGCTGAGATCTTAAGTGGCGGTATGGCAAGAACATACAGGGAAATTGGCTTAAGATACTGAATTTAAAGATTTATGGATAAAAGAGATATGAGCTTGGAAGAAAGAGAAAAGGAGAGAGTGCTAAAAAATGAAGGTAAGGAAAAAAAACGGGAAAAGGACGGAGATCGAGAAAAAGAATTTCTACTGGAGGGTTCTAGATATGAGACAACAGAAGTGGTATCTAGGGAAGAAAGAGGAAGTCATGGAGGAGGCAAGACATTAAAAATGACTTATACTAATGTAAATGGGTTGTTATCCAACGTGATGGAGGTTAGAGACTATTTGAAGGAGAAAACACTGGATGTAATGTGTATAGTAAAGACAAAGCTAAAGGAAGAGGTCCACGTTAGCTTTAAGGAAGAGGGATGTAAAAGATGGATAAGAGACAGAAAGGGAAAAGTGGGAGGAGGAGTGCTAATAATAATTCGTCATGATATATGTGTGTAGGAAGTGCAATATGGAGATGGTATGGTGGAAGTGATGGGAGTAACAATCAAGACAGAAGAAAGGAAAAAAAAGGAGAATCATAGTCACGTATGTGCTACCTAAGACAAATACATGGAGAACAGAAGAACATATCGAAATGCAAGGAGAAGTGATTAAGTGTTTGGAAAATATGATAAGAAGAGAGAAAAATACTATTAGTACGAGACTTAAACTGCATAAGAGTAAACTGGAGAGAGATGGAAGTAATGGGTAATGCTGGATCGTGAAGCAAGGAGATGTTACAGTTAACTATGATGAAAACACTGGATCAGTGGGTGGAAGAATCAACATGCTACAGAGGGGAAGAGGAACCATCCTTGCTTGACCTAGTATTCACAAAGAAGCCGGAGCCCCTCCTATCATACAATACCAGAGTACAATGGCAAGAAGTGAATATATAACTTTAAATTTCGAAATGCAGGAAGAGGATGTGCTAAGATACAGGGAGGACTACAAAAAGGAGAGATTAAATTATGCAGGAGCAAATTTTTGAAAAGTTAAGACAATTTTTTGGTGGTATAGAATGGAGGAACATTATGAATGGAAAGACAGTACAGGGGAAATATGAATTATTTCCACAGAACTATAACGAGGAAGTGAGAAATACGTACCAATCTATAGAGTAAAGAAGAGTATACAAGCCTGGTACAATGGCAAATGTATAGAAGCTAAGAGGGAAAAAGATGAAGCTTGAAAGAAACTCACAAAGCAGAGAAATAAAAGCAACAAACAGCAGTATAAGGATGCGAGAAATGAATATATTAGAGAACGGAGAGAGGAAGAAAGAAACTTTGAGAAAAATGTGGTACGGAAAAGCGAAGATGAACCCAAGTTTTTCTACGGGTATATAAAAGGTAAGATGAAAAATAAGGAAACGATAGAAAAAATAGTTAAAGGGCGAAGACATACCAAACAGCAGAAGAAATGAGTTAAATAATGAATGAGAGTTTCAAGACAGTTTTAACTAAAGAAGAGGATTTTACAGAACCAAATAGGACATTGCATTGTCAAGGCTTGCAGGAAATCATATTGCACAAACAAGAAATTGGAAGACTACTAGAAAATTTGGATGTCAGAAAAGCAATGGGACCGTATGGTGTGTCAGGCTGGGCACTAAAGGAATGTAAAGATCAATTGTTAGAACCAATTTGGGAAATGGTTACAAGCTCATTAAAGGAAGGGAGAGTACCACTGGAATGGAAGAGAGCTAACATGATCCCAATATTCAAAGGAGGAAAGTCAACTGAGACTGGTGTCACTTACTAGTGTTGTGGGAAAGATATGTGAAATTGTTATCAAAGAAAAATGGGTTAAATATCTGGAGGAAAAACAAGTTATATTGAACAGACAATTTGGGTTCAGGAGAGGAAGATCATATGTGTCAAATTTATTAAGTTTTTACTCAAGAATAGTAGAAGAACTGGAGAGCAGAGATGGATGGGTGGACACTGTGTACCTGGACATAAGAAAGGCTCTTGATAAAGTCCCACATAGCAGACTACTTTGGAAGCTGAAGAACATAGGAGGACTGAGAGGAATAATATTAGATTGGATAAGGGATTACTTGAAGGACAGAGAGATGAGAACTGTGATCAGAGATACATACTCATCCTGGAGTAAAGTAACAAGTGGAGTGCTACAGGGGTCAGTGTTAGCCCACATTATGTTCCAGGTATATATAGACGACATACAATATGAAGTGACCAGTTATATTAATTTATTTACTGATGATGCAAAATTGTTAAGAGTAACAAAGACCAGAGAAGACTGTTTGATGCTGCAAGAAGATACAGACAAAATCTATAAGTGGAGTAAGAAGTGGAAGTTAGAATTCAATGCCAAGAAATGTCACATAATAGAATTAGGAAAGAGCAAGAGACGACCAGTATGGAACTATTTGATGGGAGAGGAACAAATAATGAAGACTAAAAAGAAAAAAGATCATGGGGTGGTTATACAAGAAACTCTGAGCCTCGAAATACACAGTAAAATATTTGGAACAACGCATAAAATGTTGACTAATATTAGGGTGGCATTTCAGTACTTGGACAAGGATATGATGAAAAAAATTATTACGAGTATGATACGTCCACAGTTAGAATATGTAGCAGTGGTGTGGTTGCCGAGCTTGAAAAAGGCTTTGAGAAGATTAGAACGGATCCAGAGGATAGCTACAAAGATGGTGCCAGACCTAAAGGACCTAATATATGAAGAAAGGCTGAAGGAAATGGGAGAGAAGAGAAAGAGGAGACCTACTAACAATATGTAAAATAGTTAATGGCATTGAAAAGATAGACAAGCAAGACCTGGTGCTGGTAACAGAAGCTGGAGGGACAACAGAACAAGCAAACAAGATTAGGAAGAGGCAGTGTGTGAAGGATATTGGAAAATAGTTTTCCACATAGAATTGTGGAAAAGTGGAATGCTTTGAATGATGAAGTTGTTGTAGCACATACTGCGCATAACTTAAAAAAATAGATAAGTGAAGATATGGAGACAGGACATTGTGAGCCCCGCTTGAACCCTGTTCAATACAACTAGGTAAATACACACACATACATTCACCAACAAAATATTATTTGGAGCCTTTTTTAAACGATGAATTTTCTGCAATTAAGTAGATTTTTTGTGATTTCATGGCATTAATATTAACGTCTCTCAGCTGAAGGCTGGTGTAGCTTGCGCCTCCGTGTCTGGCGCTGGATGGGCTGCGAGGATAGCGTGCGTGGAGAGGCGCCCGCTTGGTGATGGGATGTGGCACACTGTGGCCGCGGAACGTCACGGCCACAATCTCCGCGTGAGTGTGGATGACGGGGATGGATGGAGCCTCAGCGAGACCCTGACCTCCATGGACACGCCTGCCTGGGAGGGGCCGCCGCCACCACTCATGGTGAACAAGCACGACGGCGTGACGGTGGGCGGCCTGCCTGAGTTCGTGGGCGTGAACCTAGTGACGGTGCACGACGACCTACAAGACAGTGAGTCCCACGTCAGAATGGCGTGTGTGTGTGTGTGTGTGTGTGTGTGTGTGTGTGTGTGTGTGTGTGTGTGTGTGCGCGCGTCACGCTGTGCATGGAATGAATGATAATATACGTTTCCACACATTAAGAGAAGGGCATACAGCACACAGAGAGTAGACAGTAGGATCGGGAGGAGCATACCGTGCACGGGAGCGACGGAAGCAGCGTTACAGTTCAAGACATGGTGAGTCACTAGAAAGCAGGTTTGTTGAGGTGATCAGCCTTCTACAGCAGCACTGTTTAAAATGAACCAGAAAGCCGCACATGGATAAATACTGGTGAAAACATTTAAAGGGAGAGTAAATTTATTGTGCAAATTGGCGTTGTAGGGGTTAAGAAGTCATAGTTTTGGATGAAGAGCAGATTTAGGATGGTAGCGAGATAATTATTAGAAAATAGATATATATCGCTGCCTTTAGATGTCACTGATTAGCAAGTGGGCGTTCTGGGCACCACAACTTCCTTCCTTCCCTCATTCATTAATTTATTCATTCATCCATTCATTCATGCATTCATTCTTTCAGCTGCGGCCACCTTTCTTCTTTCCTCAAACGCCCCTCTCTCAGTATGGGAATCACAGTAATGATGATGATCAGAGTAATGATGATGAGATGTCAATAGTAAAGCTTCCATCCTCTTATCACGTACTCATGTGGTTCTTCCTCTCCCATCACCATAACATTTCCCTCGCAGCCTGCCTGGACGATCTACGAGTGTCGGACCACCAACTCCCTTTACCTCCAGCTGTAAACGGTACCACCTGGGGGCAGGTGACTACAATGGAGCACTTCATTGAGGGGTGTCATCCTCCCGGAGATCCTTGTGCCAACATTAGCTGTGCTGCGCCACGCTCATGCCGAGCCGCCTGGGACCAGCCATCCTGCAGGTCAGCCGCCATTCTTGCCTTGCGACATCTAGCGCCACGTGTTGGTGTGGTTGTGGTACACTTTTTTTTTTTGCGGCTCAGTTATGACGTACCCAGTGTGAACCAAGGTAAAGAGAATCGAGAGGTAGGTTCACGGGGGAGTGAGGGAGAGCCAGAATACGTCTCCACCACACAGGTGGATGATGACGTCAGCGGAAATCTTGAGAGCAGGTTCTGAAGGATGGCAGCAGTCAGTCACACACTCTCTCTCTCTCTCTCTCTCTCTCTCTCTATATATATATATATATATATATATATATATATATATATATATATATATATATATATATATATATATATATATATATATATATATATATATATATATATATATATATATATATATATATATATATATATATATATATATATATATATATATATATATATATATATATATATATATATATGTTTTACTAGTTATCTATTACTAAGGCTGGATCACTTAATCTAGGTAGTTATGCATCTTATCTATCTATCAATCCATATTGTCATTGTGAGCTGGGTTAGGGATAACACTGATATACATGTAAGTTATGTAGTTAGAACAGCATTTAGATAGCACAGTATTCTGGCAAAATATTTGGATTCACATATACGTACTGTGATTTCCACCTAGCATATATTCTTCCATAAGTACACATATAAAGACACACACACAGACACACACACACACACACACACACACACACACACACACACACACACACACACACACACATATATATATATATATATATATATATATATATATATATATATATATATATATATATATATATATATATATATATATATATATATATATATATATGATAAATAGATAGCTCTGGGTATTGTGTGTGTAGTGGGTGACATGAAGGAGGCAGACCATGAGCCTTGTTGTAAAACCTCAGTAATGTGTACCTGGTGAGTGTGTTGGTGTTGAGGAGTCGTTTCAGCCGCCAGCTGACGAACCTCTCCGCGGCAGCTGTGGTCCCGGCATGCGTCTGGTGGACGGAGTCTGCAAGGATGTAGACGAGTGCCAGTGGCGGCCGTGTCTGCACGGCGGTTCTTGCCTCAACCTACAACCCGGTTACGTGTGTGTGTGTGGACCAGGCCACGTAGGTGACCATTGCCAGTGGTCCAAGATAGCTACCAGTGGCCATCCCGTAGCACCCCCCGCTGCCATCGCGGCTATCACCGTGTCCGTCCTCGTCCTGGGTGAGTGGGTGGTGCTCAGCTCGTCGCAAGGGAGAACAGTACCCTACTAACAGCACCTTTACAGTGCAATGCTTACCAAAGGTTTCCCCGCACCGCTCATTTCCATCGTTAATACTACGGTGATTTAATTCATTCTATAAAATCTAACATCCACATATTTTTCTCTTGTTTTCTAAAATATCTCTACTTACGATGGAAATTAACAGTGGGCCCGAGAAGTGTTACTCCTCTGAACATATGTTTCCTTGCAGTGGTGCTTGGCCTGGTGTTGTCCCTGCGGCTGCACCGGCTGAGGGGCGTACAAGGCCTACAGGCAGGAGCAGTGAAAGGCGGCATCCAGAGTGTGAAGGAGGCTGCAGTGGAAGGCAGTGAAGATGGAAGTGTTGGAGAGGCAGCTGTGCAGGAAGGGTCCAGCGACACCCTGATGGAGCTGCTCAAATTACGAGTGTCGAGGGACCCATCAGGACTGTCGGAGGAACGTGAGTAGGCGCGAATGGGCTGGAGACGTTTTCTTGTCACTGCCTGGGTCACTGTCTATCTGTTAGCCACTGCCTCCCTGTGCTGCAGATACTCACTGGTGAGAGGGTAGTTTCAGCCAAGTGTAGAGAAAGGACGACTATGACTAGGCGAGATGTGCACTGTGTTGTGACATGAAAGGTGGAGGACAGTCATGGTTGGTTATCGAATAACATGACACACTAACTTTCACTGTTTAGCGTTTTCCCTCATCCTTATGTATGTCTCTTGATTTGGTCCGTTAGGACCCTACCAATTGTCATGCTCCTAAGCATACTGTCAGCAGATCAGAGTACTTCAGGGGTGAATAATGCAAGATATAGTAAGAATGAGTGCAATGATCTCAGATCACGACTGTAGGCAGCGAGCCAAAACAGCAGAGAGGAAGAGAAGGAGGAGAAGGAGAAAAATGAGATCATGAAGTAACACGTAAGTAGTAAGACGCCACGTGGCAAGGATTGCAGAGACTAATGCCCGTATCACACGGTCACGTATACCCGCGACAGCGTGTCGCGCGTCTGGAATATCGACGACCGCATCGCAGAAAACGCCGATTTTCAGAGGACAGCGGGTCATCGGAAATGATCCAAGACCGTTGTCCATTTCCCGCGACTGGAAGACCGTCGTGGAAAAACTATAATGAACATACTTCACAAAAATACTGAATTATTTTTTATAATGCTTTATTTGGCATATATCATCAATATAATGCTGTAATTTTTCATGATTTGCATACCCATCACTTATACGATATTTATTAATTACCTACAGATAGTATCGGATTTTGTTTTGATTTGTTTACCACCACAAGTGCTGGACTAGCCACCTTCGCGTCCAAATCCTTGCCTTCCTTTTTCGTTTGTTCTGCTCTTGCAGTGCAATTGCATAAAGTCCAACAGCTAAGATAGCGTGGTCAACTGGGTCCATTGTGTTCAGTGGCGCTCCGCCCGGGTTTGTTGTTGTTGTGGTGGTGAAGGTCTCGGATGGAAGATCAACGCCGTGTGCTATGTTTCCTGCGATCTGATCGTCGAACATACTGGTCGCGCGACACGCTGTCGCGGGTATACGTGACCGTGTGATACGGGCATAACTGAGGCCAACACTCAAGACAAGACGTAAACATGACCATGGCGTTGAGACAAATGTGACTGATGATAACAAGTCAACAAGTACATATATTTCCTATACTTTTCACTTTCATTTACCAAGGCTATGTTTCATTCACTCTGGTGTCTCTGCTCCTTCCTACTTCCACTAGCGGATATTAATTCACGGAGCCCATATCGCCTCCCCCCGGTTTCAGACTCAGCAGTGCCATCGGGGTGGGGAAGCTGTGGCAGCGTCTTGTTGGTGGAAACACAGCACCTGCCCGCCATGCACCTCGAGGACCGGCCAACCTGTCCCTGCGGAGATATCACCGCCTCAGCACACCGCGGCTCTTCTACGTCAGGTGAGATGGCTCAAGATGCACGGGCAGAGGAGACTCAGGAGAGTGTTTACAGGAGGTGAAAGAGAGGAAGCAAAATTAAATTAAGATAATCTGATAACGAAAAGGGAAAGTGCAGCATCATGACACGCATGGTGGCTCAATGGGGAGAGACAGAAATGGGAGCACTGGAGAGGGAAGAGGAAGGAATAGATGGTGTGGTAAGGATGGAATGTGTGGTAAGGAGTGTGTGTGTGTGTGAGAGAGAGAGAGAGAGAGAGAGAGAGAGAGAGAGAGAGAGAGAGAGAGAGAGAGAGAGAGAGAGAGAGAGAGAGAGAGAGAGAGAGAGAGAGAGAGAGAGTGTGTGTGTGTGTGTGTGTGTGTGTGTGTGTGTGTGTGTGTGTGTGTGTGTGTGTGTGTGTGTGTGTGTGTGTGTGTGTGTGTGTGTGTGTGTGTGTGTGTGTGTGTGTGTGTGTGTGTGTGTGTGTGTGTGTGTGTGTGTGTGTGTGTGTGTGTGTATTTACCTAGTTGTAGTTTTACAGGACCTGGGCTTTATGCTCGTGTGGTCCCGTCTCCATATCTACACTTATCCAATTTTTCTTTAAAACTATGTACACTCTTTGCTGATACCACTTCCTCACTCAAACTGTTCCAAGTCTCAACACATCTTTGCGGAAACTAATTTTTTTAACATCTCTCAGACATCGTCCCTTCCTTAGTTTCTTACTATGCGATCTTGTGCTTCTAAAGTCATATTCTTCTCTCAGGATCAGTTTCTCATTATCCACTTCATCCATTCCGTTAATCAATTTATAAACTTGTATCAGATCCCTCTCTCTTCTCTGCTCCAAGGTTGGTAGATCCATTGCCTTTAGTCTCTCCTCATATGCCATCCCTTTAAATTCTGGAACCATTCTTGTAGCCATTTTTGTAGTCTCTCTAATTTTCTTATGTGTTTCTTTTATGGGGAGTCCACACAACTCCTGCATATTCCAATCTAGGTCTTATTTTAGTACTTATCAATTTCTTCATCATTTCCTTGTCCATATAGTGAAATGCTACTCCAATATTCCTTAGCAAATTATACGTCTCTCTGAAAATTCTATCAATATGGCTAACCGGTTGATTATTTTCTTCCATTGTCACTCCCAAGTCCTTTTCCTTTTTACTTTTTCTAGTTCTACTCCATCTCCCATCTTATAGATTCCCACTGGTCGTCTTTCACTTTTCCCATTTCCATGACATGGCTTTTGTCCACATTGAATTCCATCTCCCATTTTTGCTCCATTTCCAGATCTTGTTTAAGTCTTCCTGTAGTATTTCACAATCCTCTTTTGTTTAATGACTCTGCACAGTTTCGCATCGTCCGCAAACAGATTTATGTAGCTGTTCACTCCTCTGGCATGTCATTTATATATACGAGAAAAGTATTGGTGCCAATACTGACCCTGTGGCACTCCGCTGTCTACTGTTCTCCACTTTTTTTTTTTTTTTTTTTTTTACATTACAAGGGCACTGGCCAAGGGAAATCAAAGTTAAAAAAATCCCGCTGGTTGCCACCCTGTTAAGAGGAATAGTATAAAGAGAAAAACATCTAAAAGGAGGGTCCAGTTAACGTAAGAGGTGTCTTGACACTCCTCTTTTGAAAGAGTTTAAGTCATAGGCAGGTGGAAATACAGACACAGGTAGAGAGTTCCAGAGTTTACCAGTGTAGGGAATGAAGGAGTGAAGATACTGGTTAACTCTTGCATTAGGAAGATGGACAGAATAGGGATGAGAAGAAGTAGAGAGTCTTGTGCAGCGAGGCCGCAAACATGCAGTTAGCAAGTTCAGAAGAGCAGACAGCATGAAAACAGCGGTAGAAGACAGATAAAGATGCAACATTGCGGCGGTGACTTAAAGAATCAAGACAGTCAGTTAGAGGAGAAGAGTTGATAAGACGAAAAGCTTTAGATTCCACCTTGTTTAGTAAAGCTTTGTGTGGATCCCCCAGACATGAGAGCCATACTCCATACACGGGGAAACAAGTGAAAGATCAGAAGTTAGGCGTCCCATAGCATCTCGCCTTGAGTCATTTAATTGTTGTTGGACTTCATATCTTTAACTATCGTCCTTATTTCTCTCCCCCTTAAGTAATTCTTCATCCATCTCAATGTGCTTCCTTTTAAGCCACCCTTCTCCTCTAACTTCCATAGTAATCTTTCATGTGGCACTTTATCAAAAGCCTTTTTTAGATCTAAATAAATACAGTCAACCCATCCCTCTCTCTCTTGTACTTTATCAACTATTCTAGAGTAGAAACTCAATAAATTTGTCACACATGACCGACCTTTTCTAAAACCAAATTGGCTATTTGATAATATTTTGTTGTCTTCAAGAAACTCGATCCATTGCTTCTTTATTACTTTTTCACACATCTTGCATATTACACTAGTTAGTGATACCGGCCTGTAATTTAAAGGTTCTTCCTTCCTTCCGCTCTTATATATGGGAACCACCTCAGCTCTTTTCCACTCCACTGGCACTGTTCCATTTTCTATTGAGCATTTTATGATGTTGTATATTGGACTTGCTAGTTCTTCCCTACATTCTTTCAGTATTCTGCCTGAGACTTCATCCGGTCCCATTGCCTTTTCCTCATCCAATTCCGTCATCAACTTTTTTATTTCAAGCTTGGTTACTTTAATCTCTTTTATATAGACAGTCTCTCTATTACCCTGTGGTCTTTCAAATTTGAATTCCTTAGTAAAGACCTCATGAAATTTACTATTTAACAGTTCTGCCATACTTTTTGGGTCTTCCACCATTTCGTTTTCTCCTTTTAACCTTTCTATTGTTTCATTTTGCGTGTGTGTGTGTGTGTGTGTGTGTGTGTGTGTGTGTGTGTGTGTGTGTGTGTGTGTGTGTGTGTGTGTGTGTGTGTGTGTGTGTGTGTGTGTGTGTGTGTGTGTGTGTGTGTGTGTGTGTGTGTGTGTGTGTGTGTGTGTGTGAGTGATACATCGTGGTCAAGCGTTGCTCTGAAATAATTCTCTCATGATTGCGAGTTTTATTTATTTTTATTTTTTTCTTCCTGGAACAGCGGACAACTTGGCGCAACACCGAGACCTAGCAGCTGCAGATGAGGGAGGCGGTATTGCTGCGGGAACTGTCTGGCCAGAGATGTACAGGATTTCAGGCACCATGATTAGCTAGAGGAGAGAGCGCCTGCGCGTCCCCAACAGGTGGAGGAGGTGAATTGTGTTAGTTTCCTGTAAAAAAAAGACATGCCAGGCAAGATGGAAGGTGTGGCCCATTCAGTGGCAACGAGAGACAAAATGCAAGGAAAGCTGTAGAGTTGATTAAAGAAATAGATAATGAATACCACTCATATTAACAAAATCAATTACAAGGACCATTCCTGTTTGTCTGGTGGTGATGCAGGAGAGGAGGTTGCACCTGCGGAGGCGTGTGGCTGGGCACAGCGGGGAGAGAACGCCGCATGGGGAGGACCTATCCCAAGAGACAAAGGCGCAAGCCACCACGAGGTAAAGTACTTATAGTAACACGCCAACGCCTGGTGGTAGACAGGCACTATAGTGTGACCATTCTAAAACCAAGTTTTCGATGGTAGAGAGAGAATTCTTCTGCCTGCGACGATGCCGTACTTCATAAATCAGCGATGTGTGGTTGATGTGATATAATAATGTAAAAAAAACATTACAGATAGATAAATTTACAGGATAATTTACTCCCAGCAAAGTCTAACAGCACTACTTTCTTTCTACACGAGTTTCGGTCTGACCAGTTCTGACTGGATCAGTTCAAGAGATGGTGTGAACTCACCATCATAGCCAGTTGTGATAGGTAAATTCATAGGATAATTTACTCCCACCGAGGTCTAACACCATTAATTCTGTTCTCGACCAGTTCTGGTTTGGATAATTTCAACGGGTGCTGTGAACTCACCTCCAAAGCTAGTTGTGAACTCGGTGAACGTTTCCCTTTGTGTCTCATAACTCAAAGGGGCAGTCACTGCCTGCCCTCTAATGACAACTCTCCTCTTTCTCACAAAACTACATGCACTTACTACACACACTCACTCGAAATTTTAAAAAATACAACCATAAATGTCCCCAGGCCAGACTGCTCTCCCAATACCAATCCGAAATGTCTTGACACCCCATTTCAATTTTTTCTTCATTCACTTCTGCAACATTCGCGGTCTTACATCTAATTTTAAATTTGTAGAACACCTCTCCTCTCCTTAACCTCATCTTCTTTTCCTCACCCAAACACAGCTGTCTGAAGCAACTGACAGTAGCCCCTTTTTTGTTCTCTACTTTCCTACCCTCATTTCCGTTCCCAAGCTGGATATTGCATTTATACGCACAACTACCTAACTTGCTCTTTCTAACTAAATTTATTTGTGCCTATCTCTGCTCTAACTCTAACTTTAACTATTTAACTTCCAAAGTGGAGCACATTCTGTCCTTCTATCCTTTCACGGAGATCTCCATCCTTGGAGATTTCAATGTTCACTACCACCTTTGCTCTTCCTTTCCTTAAACTGATCATCCTAGTGAACTAGCCTTTAAATTTGCTATCCTCCATGACCTAGAGCAACTGGTGCAACACCCTACTCGTATTCCTGACCGTCATGGAGATACGTCCAACTTACTTGGCTCTTTCCTTATCTCTAATCCTTCTGCTTATGTTGTTACCTTATCTTCTCCCTTGGGCTCCTCCGCTCACTCTCATATCTGTATATTGTCCTGTTTCTCCAATCCCTCCTCAAGATCTCCCAAAGTGGACGTAAGTCTGGCGATTTCCCTCTGCCAGTTGGGGGAACCTGAGGAGGAATTGTGCTAATTTTCATTAAAATGATTACTGTCAGAGACCCATCTCTGTGTGATGAACGCATAAGAGAGTTGATACAGACTGGCATAAAGGCGTAAATTCCTCACTCTTTTCTCAACCTAAATCTTATAAACCCTGGTTTAGCAAAGCCTGTTCTCGCGCTATACATGATAGAAAGATTGCTCACAAAAGGTAGTTGAGCCTTTCATCTTCTAAATCTTATGCACATTATATTTCTGCCCGGAATCATACTACGTCTGTTCTTCAACTTGCCAAACACTCCTTCATAAATAGAAAATGTCAAAATCTTTAAAAATTCTACTCCTCTCGAGACTTTTGGCATCTGGCCAAAAACATCTCCAATAACTTTACTTCTTCATCTTTCCCTCCTTTATTTATTCATGATGGCACCACTGCCATCTCATCTGTCTCTAGGTCTGAACTTTTCTCTCAAACCTTTGCTAACAACTCCACCTTGGATGATTCTAGGCTCGTCACTCCCTCTCCTCCTTCCTCTGTTTCATGCCTGCAATTAAAATTCTTCGTAATGATATTTTCCATGCCCTCGCTGGCCTAAACCCTCGGAAGGCTTATGGACTTAATGGCTCCCTCCTATTCTTCTCAAAAACTGTGGTTCCGTACTCTCACCTTGCCTGGCCAAACTCTTTCAACTTTATCAATCGACTTTTCCCTTTCCTGCTGGCTGGAAGTTTGCCCACATTCAGCCAGTTCCTTAAAAAAAGGAGATTGTTTTAGTCGGTCAGACTATCGCCCTAAAGTTTTAATATCTTGCTCGTCTAAAGTTTTTTTTAATATATCCTTAATAGGAAGATTCTTAAACATCTGTCATTTCACAATCTATCTGCTCTCTCTCTCTCTCTCTCTCTCTCTCTCTCTCTCTCTCTCTCTCTCTCTCTCTCTCTCTCAACAGAACGGTCGGAAAGGAAGATTGAGATAAAGTTGCAGAGAGAAGGATAGAAACTGTAGGAAGGCAGTTTAGAAATCATAGCTTTATGCCAGACTCTATCAAAAGCTTTTGATATGTCTAGCGCGACAGCAAAAGTTTCACTGAAATCTCTAAAAGGATATGACCAAGACTTAGTAAGGAAAGCCAGAAGATCACCAGCAGAGTGACCTTGACGGAGGATAGATTCGAAAACTTTAGACAAGCAAGAGATTAAAGCTATAGGAAGGTAATTCAAGGGATTAGAACGTTCACTCTTTTTAGGGAGGGACCCCACCAGGTCCATAAGCCTTCCGAGAGTTTAGGCCAGCGAGGGCATGGCAAAAATCATTAGGAAAGAATTTTGATTGAAGACATGAAATTGTCAGAGGGAGGAGGAGGGGGAGGGACAAGCCCAGAATCAACCAAGGTGGTGTTGTTAGTAAAGATTTTAGAGAAGAGTTCAGCTTTAGAGACAGAAGAGATGGCAGTGGTGCCATCGGGATGAAATAAAGGAGTGAAAGATGAAGAAGTGAAGTTATTTGAGATGTTTTTGGTTAGATGCCAGAAGTCTCAAGTGGAGTCTGAGTTTGGAAGATTTTGACATTTCTATTTATAAAGTGGCATGATATAAAGTGCGTGAGATTCAGGAGATGGAAGGCTCAAGTGCCTTTTGTGGGCAACATCTCTATCATGTATAGCACGAGAACAAAGTTTAGAAGCTTTAGGTTGAGAGAAAGAATGAGGAATGTACGCCTCTATGACAGACACTATCGCCTCTGTTATGCGTTCAGCACAAAGAGATGGGTCTCTGACACGGAAACAGTAATCATTCCAGGGAAAATCAGTATAATACCTCCTCAGGTCCCCCCAACTGGCAGAGGCAAAACGCCAGAGGCACCCCTCTTTGGGAGGGATTGGAGAAATAGGACAAGATACAGAAATGAGATTGTGATCGGAGGAGCCCAACGGAGATGATAAGGTAACATCATAAACAGAAGGATTAGAAGTAAGGAAGAGATCAAGAATGTTTAGTGTGTCTCTAACTGTCAGGAATACGAGTAGGGTGTTGCACCAGTTGCTCTAGGTCATGAAGGATAACAAAGTTGAAAGTTAGTTTACCAGGATGGTCGGTGAAGGGAGAGTAAAGACAAAGCTGGTGGTGAACATTGAAGTCTCCAAGATTGGAGATCTCCTTGAAAAGGTAGAGTGACAGAATGTGTATGGGAATAGAGGAAATAGGAGGGAACAGAGAAGGGGATACTGTCAGTTGCCTCAGACAGGTGTGTTTCGATGAGGAAATGAAGATGAGGTTTAGCAGGGGAGAGGCAGTGTTCCACAGATGAGGAGGCGGCGGCGTAGTGGATAAGGTGGTGAACGTGTGATCGGGCAGACGTCCTGGCGTAGGTTCGAATCGCACCACGTACCACCTTAAACACTTTGCCATTTGTCAAGTGGTTTAAAGTTACCTACATGTCACCATGGTACCAAGGTTCTAGGTGGTTACACCAAAGATGAGCTTGGGTGGTGATATGGGCCCTAATATGGGTACCACTATAAATAAAATTGCCTGCGCCACTAATGGGCGGAAGCTGAACAGCGCTTCCTACACACTCTTCAAGTGAGCCCACAGGCGCTATAGGCCTCGACGTAAAAGAAAAAAAAAATTGAAAATCAGATCTAAGACTGCGAATGTTGCAGAAGTAAATGTACAAAAGTTGAGGGAGGTGTCAAGACATTTCGGTTCGTCATCAAGAGAGCATTCCGACCTTGGGACATTCCTGATGCCCTCCACAGAAGGGGACTCGGAGGCTGGGTTTGGAGTCGCCATTTTTTTTATTTTGAATATTAAGTAAAAGGTCTATGTGTGGTAAGTGCATGTAGTTTCGAGTGAAGAAGGAGAATTGTCTTTAGAGGGCAGGCATTGACTGCCTCCTTGAGTTGTGAGACACAAAGGGAAACGTTCAGCGAGATCACAACTAGCTCTAATGTAAAGTTCACAGCACCCCATGAGGTAGTGCTATTAGATCTCGCTGGGAGTAAATGATTGTTTCGGTAGGTGTGTGTGTGTGTGTGTGTGTGTGTGTGTGTGTGTGTGTGTGTGTGTGTGTCTCGGCATACATGCATGTGTGACCATGCATCTAGGTGTGGGGTGTTAACGTGTGTGTGTGGACAAGGCCAAAGTAGCCTTGTTACATTAATGACTCCTGGCCTGAAAAAGTCTCCCCATCCCGGCCCTGCACGGGACAGTGGGAATCCTAACTCTATTTAGCTAAACACTAGCCCTGATGGGCGCACAAAGAATCCACACAGAGATGGCTGAAGGCCAGAGCGCAGGACACGTGTTTGTAGCATGGTGTCTGGGCCAAGTCTGGTGTGTGTATGTGTTTGTATGTGAGATCTAAGTTTTATTCAACACTGTGAGCGGAATTCTCAACTATGGGTTATTTTTTTTCGTCCTGTTCAGCATTGAAGCTTCGCTGCTTCAGTGTTTTACGCGGGACACAACTTCCTCCACCAGGATTAACTATTTTCTCCTCCCTACAGGAAGTTCCTGGCTATGGCCAAGCTGTTGTAGTGACCAAGACATGCACTGACGACCATTTTCTGAAACAATTTTGCCCACACATCACTACTTCAATATGCTCTAGTTAAAATGACATGAGTTATAAGAGTGTTTCAATGGCTGTAGTGATAGATTAACAAGATTTCTATACTCAATATAAAAAAAACACTCTAGAATTTGTCTGTTCATCCCTTTTAGGCTTCAAAAACACTCCTGGTGAGAAAGCAAAGCGTTTTAGATACTGGTCTGAGTCACACTACACAACGAGAACCATCCCCGTGGCTCCCTGCTGCCTTCCATTACCCGGCGGCCTTCCACGCCAGCAGAGAGCACCTCCCCTTGGCTTGCTCCACCGATCTACCGCGTGGCGCCAAAACAGGATCCTTTGCACATGAAGTCTGAAAAATACAGTTGCCTTCCCAGATTTTCTCTCAAGATGCGAACTTGTTCTACCGTGAAGTCCTGATGTTGTCCCTGTCCGTGATGACAAAACCACCCCCCTGCCCATCCTTGCCCCTGAGAGCTTTAGTGGATGACACTACCGAGAGAAAGATATATATATATATATATATATATATATATATATATATAGAGAGAGAGAGAGAGAGAGAGAGAGAGAGAGAGAGAGAGAGAGAGAGAGAGAGAGAGAGAGAGAGAGAGAATATTATTTTAGAAAAAAAAATATTGATATAAGATTCTGAGCATATGATTCTTTTCACAAACCGTCTACTGTGTGGAAACCAAAAAAGACTTTTCTCTGCTCAATTGTGAGCGAGAGTAACTGAGCGGTGGTGATAATAGTGACGACTGTGATGATAAGAATGATGATAATAATATTGATAATAATGATAATAATAATAATAATAATAATAACAATAATGATAATAATAATGATAATAATAATAATAATAACAATAATAATAATAATAATAATAATAATAATAATAATAATAATAATAATAATAATGGTGATGAAAATCACATATTGGTTATCTGTAAGGTGCGAGTGACTGACAGAATGCTTGTGATTATTTGTTTGTTTGTTTGTACTGTGTTTTGTGGCAAGACATGAAGTTTATACATTCCTTAATATAAATAAGAAAAATTATATTGTTCTTTTTCCTTACCCACCACCTTATGGTAACCCTGTGGAGGAAAACTGCCCTTCATGTTGCTCAAACGGGAGTAAAGCAACTTCCGCTGCTTCTAGTCCGTTAAGAGCTATCGGGCAATTTCCTCCGTACTGCTGTGCTAAGCCCATACCTAGTTAAAACCAGGCGATATAGGATTCTCTTGAGGGTAAGCAACAGATTTAGAGTACCTTTCTACTTTCTTTTATAACAGTGTGTGTGTGTGTGTGTATAGATTGTCACCTTGAAGTGACATGGGCCTTTGCCTTTTAGCGGCCCTGAGTTTTATAGCAGATAACATACGCAGAGGACACTATTTTTACTAAGTACATATGATGTTACAACATTACTATGGCATAAATATGTTGGTGTGCATTTATGTATTTGTCTGATAGGTGCAAGTGTGAGAAGAAATTAAGAGGAAAAGATGTGTGATTTATATTTGTAAGGAAAGACAGAGGAAACGTATAGCAAGAAGCTATAGCTTGCAGAAAAAAGAAAAATGTAACATGTGCAGTAGGAAAGGAGAGAATGGGAATATGGAAGAAAGCGGGTGAGTTTTAAGGCACACTACAATACTCCCCCCTAATGACGAGGAAGGAGGAACGAAATTTTTGCTGTTGTGTCTGTTCCGCTAAGGTGTGGTATCCGTGCCGGTGCGTCGGGTCTGCCGATGTGTAGAATCTTCCATTGCGGTGTTTCGTGCCATTTGCTGAGGAGGAGAGAGAGGAACAAGTCCAGAATTATCCAAGGCAGAGTTATAAACAAAGGTTTGAGAGAAGAGTTCAGCTTTAGAGATAGAAATAATGGCAGTGGTGCTATGAGGATGAAATAAAGGAGGGAGAGATGAAGAAGTAAAGTTATAGGAAATATTTTTGGCCAGATGTAAGAAGTCTCGAGGGTAGTTTAAGTTTGAAAGATTTTGACATTATCTATTTATGAAGAAGTTTTTGGTGAGTTGAAGAATAGACTTGGCATGATTCCAGGCAGAAATATAAAGTGCATGACATTCAGTTGATGGAAAGCTCAAGTACCTTTTGTGGGCAACTTCTATATCATGCAAAACACGAAAACAAAACAGGCTAAGTTAAACAAAGATTTAGAAACTTTAGAAAAAGAGTCTTTTTTTTATATCCTGGTCTATAGCGCCTGTAGGTAACTTGAAGAGTATTGGAAGCGCTGTTAAGCTTTCACCCATTAGTGGCACAGACAATTTTATTTATAGCGGTACCCATATTAGGGCCCATATCACCACCCAAGAGCATCTTTGGTATAACCACCTAGAACCTGGGTATCATGGTGCCATGTAGGTAACTTTAAACCACTCGACAAATGGCAAAGTTTCAAGGCCGTATTTGGTGGGATTCGATCCCAAGCTCACCACCTTATCCACTACGCTATCGCCTCCCTATTGGAATGTACGCCTCCATGTCACTTCTGTTATACGTTCAGCACACAGAGATGGGTCTCTGACTCAGTAATCATTTCAGGGGAAATCAGCATAATACCTTCTGAGGTCCCCCCAACTGGCAGAGGCAAAATGCCAGAAGCACCTCTGCTTTGGAGGATTCTGAAAAGGGATTGGAGAAATATGAAAAGATACAGATATTAGGTAGTGATCAGAGAGGCTTAACGGAAAAGATAGGGTGACAGCATAAGCTGAAGGATTACGGGTATGGAAAAGATCACGAATGTTGAGCGTATCTCCAAGACGGTCAGGAATATGTGTAGGGTGTTGCACCAGTTGCTCAAGGAGTCTAGATCATGGAGGATAGCAGAGTTCACCAGGATGGTCAATGATGAGAGAAGAAAGTCAAAGCTGGTGGTAATCATGATATCTCCAAGGATGGAGATCTCTGCAAAAGAATAGAGAGACAGAATGTGCTCTACTTTGAGAGTTAAAAAATCAAAGAACTTACTATAGTCAGAGGAGTTGGGGGAGAGATAGACACTACAGATAAATTTAGTTAAAGAGTGACTTTTGAGTCGAAGCCAAATGATGAAACACTCGGAAGATTTAAGAGCGTGGGCATGAGAGCAACACCCACCTTTGGAACAAAAACGTGAATAGAGGAAGTAGAAGGGAACAGAAAAGGGATACTGTCCGTTGCCTCAGACACCTGTGTTTCGGTGAGGAGAAGATGAGGTTTAGTAGAGGAGAGGTGATGTTCTACAGATTGAAAACTATATCTAAGACCACGAATGTTGCAGAAGTTAATGAGGAAAAAGTTGAGGGAGGTGTCAAAACATTTTGGGATGACACCGATGAAGTAGTCCGACCTGGGGACATTTATGGTCTCCTCTCCAGAAGGGGGCTCTGAGGCTGATGTAGAAGTCGCCATTTTCTCATTTCAAGTGAAGAGTGTGTGGATGTAGGAAGTGCTTGTAGGTTTGTATGAAGTGGGAGAGTTGTCTGTAGATAGCAGGCTGTGACTGCCCCCTCGAGTTGTAAGACACAAAGGGAAACATTCAGCGAGTTCACAGGTAGCTTTGATGGTGAATCTCAGTAACCCCTGAACTGATCCAGACCAGAACTTGATAGACCAGTACCGGTCCAGATCAGAACTAGTTTTTTTGTTTTTTGTTTGTTTGTTTGTTTGTTTGTTTTTTACGTAGGGAAGAGGGCCAGCCAAGGGAAAAAAAAAGAAAGATAAAATAAAAGGCCCACTTGAGTGCTGGCTCTCTAAAAAGTGTAAAAGCGTCAGCCAAAGTTGGGGAGCAAATGCCTCGATACCTCCCTCTTAAAAGAAGACAAGTCGTAGGAATTCGGAAATACAGATGCAGGGAGGGAGTTCCAGAGTTTACCAGTGAAAGGGATGAATGATAGAGAGTACTGGTTAACTCTTGCATTAGAGAGTTGGACAGAATAGGGATGAGAGGAAGAAGAAAGCCTTGTGCAGCGAGGCCGCAGGAGGAGGAGGCATGCAGTTAGCAAGATCAGTAGAACAGTTACCATGAAAATAGCGATAAAAGATAGAAAGGGATGCAACATTTCGGCGGTGAGAAAGAGGCTGAAGACAGTTAGTCAGAGGAGGGAGTTGATGAGACGAAGAGCTTTTGATTCCACCCTATCTAGTAAAACTGTGTGACTGGAACCCCCAAACATGCGAAGAGTACTCCATACAGGGACGGATAAGGCCCTTATACAGAGTAAGCAGTTGGAGGGGCGAGAAAAACTGGCGGAGACGCCTCAGAACACCTAACTTCATAGAAGCTGTTTTAGCAAGAGATGAGATGTGAAGTTTCCAGTTAAGATTATGAGCAAAGGACAGACCGAGGATATTCATTGTGGAAGAGGGAGACAGTTGAGTGTCATTGAAGAAGAGGGATAGTTGTCTGGAAGGTTGTGTCGAGTTGATAGATGGAGGAATTGAGTTTTGAGGCATTGAAAACTACTAGATTTTCTCTGCCCCAATCGGAAATCTTAGAAAGATCGGAAGTCAGGCGTTCTGTGGCGTCCCTGCGTGATCTGTTGACTTCCTGAAGGGTTGGTCGTCTCTGAAAGGACGTGGAAAGATGTAGGGTGGTATCATCAGCGTAGGAGTGGATAGGGCAAGAAGTTTGGTTAAGAAGGTCATTAATGAATAATAGAAAGAGTGGGTGACAGGACAGAACCCTGAGGAACACCACTATTAATAGATTTAGGAGAAGAACAGTAGCCGTCTACCACAGCAGCAATAGAGCGGTCGGAAAGGAAACTTGAGATAAAGTTGCAGAGAGAAGGATAGAAGCCGTAGGAGGGCAGTTTTGAAATCAAAGCTTTATGCCAGACTCTATCAAAAGCTTTTGATATGTCTAACGCAACAGCAAAAGTTTCACCGAAATCTCTAAAGAGGATGACCAAGACTCAGTAAGGAAAGCCAGAAGATCACCAGTAGAGCGACCTTGACGGAAGCCATACTGGCGATCAGACAGAAGATTGTGAAGTGACAGATGTTTGAGAATCTTCCTATTCAGGATAGATTCAAAAACTTTAGACAAGCAAGAGATTAAAGCTATAGGACGGTAGTTTGAGGGGTTAGAACGGTCACCCTTTTAGGAACAGGCTGAATGTAGGCGAACTTCCAGCAGGAAGGAAAGGTAGAAGTCGATAGACAAAGTTGGAAGAGTTTGGCCAGGCAAGGTGCAAGCACGGAAGCACATTTTTGAGAACGATAGGAGGGACCCCATCAGGTCCATAAGCCTTCCGAGGGTTTAGGCCAGCAAGGGCATGGAAAACATCATTACGAAGAATTTTAATTGTAGACATGAAATAGTCAGAGGGAGGAGGAGAGGGAGGGACAAGCCCAGAATCGTCCAAGGTGGAGTTGTGAGCAAAGGTTTGAGAAAAGAGTTCAGCTTTAGAGACAGAAGAGATGGCAGTGGTGCCATCAGGATGAAATAAAGGAGGAAAGATGAAGAAGTGAAGTTATTTGAGATGTTTTTGGCTAGATGCCAGAAGTCTCGAGGGGAGTTTGAGTTTGAAAGATTTTGACATTTTCTACTTATGAAAGAGTGTTTGGCAAGTTGAAGAACAGACTTGGCATGATTCCGGGCAGAGATATAAAGTACATGAGATTCAGGAGATGGAAGACTCAAGTACCTTTTGTGGGCAACCTCTCTATCATGTATAGCACGAGAACAGGCTGAGTTAAACCAAGGTTTAGGTTGAGATTAAGAATGAGGAATGTACGCCTCCATGCCAGACACTATCTCCTCTGTTATGCGTTCAGCACAAAGAGATGGGTCTCTGACATGAAAGCAGTAATCATTCCAGGGAAAGTCAGTGTTATTCGATCTTGCTGGAAGTAAATTATCGTTTCGGTAGGTGTCTACTACCTCCTCCATCTATGGAGCCTGTCAACCTCTCTCTCTTTCTCATATTTAACACACTCAATCAGAAAGTGCTCTACAGTTTCCCTCTCCCGTCTACAACTGCCACATCCCTGGTTCAGCTCCTCCCTGTTCCTTGTTTTGACCTCCAGCCTCCCTGTTTTTGCCTTCACTAACAGCTTGCTAGCCCAGTCTCCTACATGCCAATAGAGTGCCTCAGGTCTCTCCTTCCATTTGTACAACTTTAATGTGGACTTTGTTTCCATCACTGCCTGCCATCTAACTAAACCACCACTTCTAACCTTTTCTTAATCTCTCTCTGTGTCCTATTCTCCCACAGTCCAACAAGATTCCCCCCCCTTTTCCATCCATCCATTTCTCCCCTTCATGAAAACCTATTAGAGTTTTCCTTCACTACCTATTTCACCCACCCATCTTTATCAAATCCTTTAACCGTCTTGAAAAAAAACTCAACTTTCCTTTAATTACCCTCTCTATGAAGGCGCTCCAGCCCATCTCCCCTCTAATAGCTTCTACTGCTGTGCTGCGTGGAACACCTAACCCCCTACCTACCTATTATATTCTGGGTCTTTTTTAATCTTGCTAAATCTCCCTCCAATTAGTAGGTAATTTCAGAGCCATACGGACAATATGGTACTGTCATTCCCTTCTATAGACTTCTATCTATCTCATACTAGTTGACTGTCCTACTCCCTGCATTCATGATCATATGTCATCTTCCTGGCTTTCCTTTCATTCATTTTCATCTGTTTTTTCACCTCCAATTCCTTCTTTGCTTACCTCTAGGCCCAGGTAAGTATATCTATCCACCACCTCTAATTACTGCTCTCTAATACCCACTGTCCCTGAGCCTCATTGTTGAACTCCATCACTTTGCATTTTATGTTACTTTACCTAACGCCTCACTCATGTCCATATATGCTGGCTACCTGTAACAACTCCTCTGGCCATGCCCTGCTTCCTCTATGTTAATACTATGTTATCAGCATAAGCTAAACATACTAATCTCCTATCCCCTACTTTTAAACCCTTCCCTGACACCCTAATCTTTGGTAGTAACTCTTCTATGAGTCTATGTAGATATTAGATAAGGTTGCAAAGGCTATACCCGGTATGATCTTGATGCCGCAGATGGCTCGGGATCGCTCCAGAGCCAGGCCTTTGGATCGGCAATTTCTGTAGAGGAAAAACAAAAGACAAGCTGAAAAAACAGTATCCTGTTCACTAATTATCCTTACACCTCCCACTCCACATTTTCTTCAGAAACTCCTTCACGGCCTCAATCATCCTTTCACTCATCTCTCTACACAGTCCCAGCAACAACACCATCCATTCCCTTCCTGTCTTCTCCAATATTTCATCCCTATTATGCCCTAATTCTGTCAAAATCACTTGCATCATCTCCCTCCTATCTCTCTCATACCTCTCACACCCCAGCACCACGTGCTTCACCGTCTCATCCTCCCCCATGTCACACATCTGGCACACTTTGCTGCGGGACTCACACCATCTGTAGTTCCTTGCATTCACATTTATACACTGTGCCCTAGCTTGGAAGAGGTCATCTCCCAGACTGCTATCATACCACCTTTCATACATTGGCGCCTCCTTTTCCTTGTACCATTCCAGAGTATGCTTTCGTTCCATCTCATTCTTCCATATTTTCAAGTCCCATCCACTTCCATATATTCAAGTCCCATCTCTGTCTATCTCACTTTTCCATTTCCTCACATCCCATTCAGTTCCCACTCTGCCTCCTCTTGTCTCGATCCATTCATTCTCATTTTGATTCCTCCCAGCCATTCTCATTCCCCATAAAACTTGTAGTAATCCACTCCTCTCTGTCATTCTCATACGCCTCTTCCTCCATTTGCTTCCATTTTCATTCCAGAGATACACTTTTCTCGCTATTCTTTCATCATCCATTCTCTCCAACCTAATCTTGTACCTAAAGTGTCGCTTTTACTAGCCTGTCCCTAAAAGTGTTCCATCCCATATCACCTCTCAAAGTTTCTACTGCGTACCTCTGTGCGTTCAGTGCCATTCTGCCTATTATATTTTGCCCCATTTTTAGCTTGTCAATTTTACTTTCGTTCCATACAATCCAGGGGCGTTTCTTAGGACTGAAAACATTGGAGGCTGAGCCCAGACCCTTATAGGAAAGTCTAGAGGATCCTTTCCGAAAAAAAGAAGCTCTATTTCTGTGCTTTCTCTAGCCTTGTGGTGACTTCAAAATGTGTCAAAATTAAGTTATGTTATATTGATAGAAACAAGATGATGCAGGTATAGATAACACAGGGATTAAAGTAAAAGAAAAATAAACAAATAAATATTTTGACTGAAGCGAAGTCATATTCTCTCTCTACAAATTTTTAAAACATGTGAGAGGTTACGTGATTTTCGATTTTTAGTTTGCCTCTTTTTAACACCAGACCATGTGAAAATGTTTACAGAATATATCAGGAGCCATATTTCAAGCAAAGTGCACATCACATGAGTCAGTTTAACTTAAACTTTATTCTTCCTCCCATCATTAGTATGTTGTGTTGCATCTCTGTTGAATTATCCGGGGCTAAAGAAAAAACATCCGGGGGCCCAGGCCAGGCGACGCCAGACGACGCAATCACATCCATACCATACATTATACTGGCCATGGCCACACTTTCCAAACTTCTCTCAACACATCATATTTACTTGCTCTCATTCTAGCTGCACTCCTCAGTCGTCCTACCCACTGGCTCACCAAAATTATCTTTTCATTCTTTGCCTTTCCATACCCATTCGGACTCACCCACATTCCCAAAGTATCTACTTATATTCTCTCGCCTGTTCCAACTCATTCTCTCCAATTCTCCATACCGCATTGCTTTCGTCCACTGACCTATTTACTATCATTACCTTACTTTATTTCACTAAACCTAACTAAACCTAACTCCAAAGTCTCTTCCATATTCATCCACAACATCCAACAAACTTTGACACTCACCTGCTGACTCACTCATGACCACTGCACCATCTGCATAACGCACATTATTACTATTATCATGATGTAAATAGAAATCTGCTTAATAAAAAGAGATTCTAAGAAAAAATGTCTCAACCACTGTAGTTCATAAAAAAAAAATAACCACTAATAAAAGAAAACTCAAATCAAATCCCCAAAAACTTTAAAACATTAAAACAAGGAGCTAATGTCGATAAAACAGTAAAAACGTACAGAGATCTTCGATCTTGAAGAACATTAAAGGTGAAACCTACTAAAACTAGTGCAATATATATATATATATATATATATATATATATATATATATATATATATATATATATATATATATATATATATATATATATATATATATATATATATATATATATATATATATATATATATATATATATATATATATATATATATATATATATATATATATATATATATATATATATATATATATATATATATATATATATATATATATATATATATATATATATATATATATATATATATATATATATATATATATATATATATATATATATATATATATATATATATATATATATATATATAAGCAAATAAAACTTAAAAGGAACGTTTAGAAGATTATGCAAAAGAAAAACCTTAGATGATATCAAATCACAATCTTTCGATAACGAACAATAAAGAAAACATTTGAAAAAGACTAGAAATTGAAAATAAAATGCTAATAGCTAAGGAAGAAACGAAAACATTGATAATTCTACCATAAATCATCAAAAATTTCCTTCAAAATTATCATGAATTAGATGTCTAAGTTTGGGTTTTAAACACATCGAGAATCTCATAAATTATATAACATCTCTCATTATCATCATATCTATCTGAGAATACATCTTGGATGTGAACAAAATTGTACGTTTCTCTCAGATGTTGGTGAAGATGCAGTGTTGTGCTACATGTCCTTCTGTTTGTATTTCACCAGAGGGACAAAGTCTTTCTTCTAATGGCAATCTCCCCCGACCCCTTCTGTTCCACTTTTCCACCTCTACTGCGAGGGAGTGGGCCGACACGCGGAATCTTCTGAACGCAGAGCTATAGTGTTTCTTTCCCTTGTAAGAGCATACTGAGTGAACAGAGAGGTCGGAGTTGATTTCTTTGTGTCATTCGTTTCCATGAAG
Organism: Portunus trituberculatus; assembly: GCF_017591435.1. NCBI lineage: Eukaryota > Metazoa > Arthropoda > Malacostraca > Decapoda > Portunidae > Portunus > Portunus trituberculatus. Next base: position 4,870,118 of record NC_059293.1, read on the forward strand.
TTCAATTTAAAATACTAACTTTTAACTCACTGACTCCCTCTGCAATGTCATCGTGCACAACATGTAACAAGTTGTCCATATAAATTCGTGTCTGGCAATCATGATCCATGGCAATCTTTAAGGACAGTGTAAGTGGCTCATCCTGCATTCTCTATCTTTCTTTCCACATTCTAGAAAAGAAATGCCTGTGCCTGCTCCTAACTAATGCATATAAGGATAGATAACCAGTCTCCAGGTAACAAACGTCATTACATCTAAGTCTTATCATAAACACTTCAGTGGCCAATTGTACAGTTTTATAACCGGTCTTAGATCCGCATTTTTTTTATTTGAAAAAGAATATATATATATATATATATTTTTTTTTTTTTTTTAAGGAAATAAACTTCATAACATGACCCATCCTAGAATCAGCATGATCCCTGACTAACGCCGAGACCCATCCACTGGTTGTGAAAGGGAAGCCAAGGTATACATTAGAGATGTATCGGATATCCGCATCCGCATTCGCATCCGCGGAACATCCGCATATTCTTTCACATCCGCATCCGCATCCGCATCCGCAGTTGTGATAAACTGAACATCCGCATCCGCATCCGCATCCGCATTTGTGATGTAATATACATCCGCATCCGCATCCGCATCCGCATTCAACAGAGGATGTGTGGATGCGGATGTGTGTGTGTATGCACAACCTATATATTATAGAGTAATATACTCGTAATATAGAGTATAGACACGCAGTTACAGATACAGACCAGCAGAGTACTGCCTGCTGCTTACAGACTTAGAGTTCAGACAGAGGTTAGAAATGTGTAGTAAATTTAGTGATGTGCGTCTAATGAATTAATTATCTAGTAAAACTAAAGCAAATAATATCACGGATTCATTTCCTTTCAAACTTACACAACGTAATGTGTCTAGAATTTAGGGGAAGGTCAGGAGGAGGGGGCGAATTTTACTTAGTGACTATGAAGTACAAACATAGTAAATAAACTGCAAACTGTGAATGGTGGAATGTTAGATACTTAGTAACACAGATGAGTGAGTCACTGTGTGTGTGTGTGTGTGTTGTGTGTGTGTGAGGAGGATGAAGAGGAGATAGAGAGGAGGCTTATCACCCTTGCTTGTCACTCTCACCCCGATGCCTTACTGCTGGAGAGAGAGAGAGAGAGAGAGAGAGAGAGAGAGAGAGAGAGAGAGAGAGAGATTGTAATGTGTTTCGTGTGGATGAGTAATGTCGTACATTGCAGTCTTATACCGTATTCCCACTTCACATGGTAGAATTCAGTGCTTCTTCTTTAAATACTTTTAATGCAAATGTTTCCATAATTATACAAATAATAATATTGAAAAAATATGGTCTGACGTTGAAACAGGCTTTTTTTTCGGGAGGGGGGAGGGTGCTCCTCTTGGTGAGAACGTTTGACGTAAAAAACATCCGCATCCGCATCCGCATCCGCGAGGATGTCATATTTTGATATCCGCATCCGCATTTGCATCCGCATTTTAGTAGAGACTGACATCCGCATCCGCATTTGCATCCGCAAAATGACATCGCATATACATCCGCATCCGCGGATGTCTGAAATTCGACATCCGATACATCTCTAGTATACATAGCGAGTTGCACCCTTCAACCACCAACCCTTCAATATGTATAGACTCGTAGTCCTCTGGTGTGCCGTGTATCACCAAAAATTTCAGTCTTATTTTAGAGGCGTTCACCTTCATACCGTACTCCACGCAAAATCGTGTCATAGGCAAAAGCTTCCTAATCATTCTTTTACGCGATGTTGACAGCAGTACAGTATCGTCCATGAGTACAGGATGTGTAACCATTTTAAAAATCAGTCATTCTCACAGTTTTCCTTCACTAATTTAATTAAATCATTAGCATAAATCACAAAAAAAGTAGGTAGGATGTAGGAGAGCCTTGGCGAACACCCAGGGTTGTAAAAAACACTGCAATACCAATGGCATTTTCAGTCACACTGTAGCTACAAGACTCCAATATCACCCAACATCACCATGCCACAACCCAAACGTTTCAATAGCCATATCAAAATGTATCTTGACACCAAATCGTAAGTTGGCTGAACTGAATAAAAGAAGCAAATATTTTTTTTTCTTTTTCTTTCTCACTTAATTAAAATACAGTGTCACAACGTGCTCTGAACAACCATGCCCTCTTTATGACCCCGCTTGCTCCCGATTCAGCGTGAACCAGCGTTCTAACCTCGAGCACAACACCATATTATCACATAATTTGGGAATGCTATTTATTATACTAATGCCTCGATCTATAGTTCCTTGCGTCTTTGCGATCACCTTTCTTATGTACGGTGAAAACTTTTGCCCTTGTCCAGGATATAGTGCTGTTCTTCATCTCTCTAACTCCATACACACAGCTTAGTGTAGTGGTTAGCACGCTCGACTCGCAATCGAGAGGCCCGGGTTCGAGTCCCGGCCCCTGTTCATCTAGCAGTATATAGGTACGGGGTGTAACTCGAGGGGTTGTGGCCTCGCTTTCCCGATGTGTGTTGTGTCACTTGTGTGTGTTGTGGTCTCAGTCCTACCCGAAGATCGGTCTATGAGCTCTGAGCTCGCTCCGTAATGGGGAAGACTGGCAGGATGACTAGCAGATAACCGAGGTGAATTACTCCAGCTTGCTCAATCTACTTATCTACACACAATCTCTCATTCCGATCCGATCCAAGATCAAAACCCAGATGATTCAGGCTGTGAAGGAGTGTCTGGAGAGAATGTGACGAGCTAGGTGTAGGGATAACAAATGAATAGAATGCTGCTCTTTTTTTTCTGCTTGTCGTTTTTTTTTTTTTTCCTCTATCGCTCCAAAGCGATCCCGAGCCACCTGTAGCATTAATATCAAGATCAAAATCAAGATTAATTGAAAACAAAATATTTATTTCAAATCGAGATCTACACAATTGGACACGGTGACGAGGGACAAGACACTGTTTAAACACCATGTCAAGCTCTACACAGATGGCTCCCACTCTCCATCACCACCCTCTACCGCTGCAGCCGTCTACGACCCCGTCACATCCATCTGCAGGATATGGCGATTCCCACCAGAGACAGACGTCCTGACAGCAGAGCTGCATGCCCTTCACCAGGCCGTCAACCACCTGCAGGTCTGTCATACCAAGAGCAAAGCAGTAATCTACACCGACTCCCTCTCCTCACCAGGGTTGCCAGATTTCCTTAGTGGAATTATCGTATTTTTCCTCAAAATTATCGTTTTTCCTTCAATTTATCGTACACTTATATCGTTTTTTGCCTAAATTATCGCATGTATTTTTACTACTAGAATTACACATGCTGAAATGCTAAAGTAATTTCATTTAGACTGATGATTATAATAAGGTGAAAACTTGAAAAAATAGTGAAGTCATGAACATTTATTATGGTTAAACATTGACATTTCTCTTAGAAATAAGATAAAAATCAAGAAAGCATAACAAAAATTATAAGCGTTATGCTTTAAACTTTAGGGAAAATACAAATAATGGAAATGAAAGAATTATCATCATCATCATCATCATAATAAAATTCCATACGCTGCACCTCCATCTCTGCTGCTATTCTAAGTATATTGTCATTTCCTCTTCTCCTCACATGACCAAACCACCTCAATCTTCATTAAGTGTACATACAAAGAATTAGGCTACTAAAATATTATTGTGTTGTATCATCCAACTGTACATTATCATATAACAGCTTACTGTTTCTTACCCGATTTAGCATGTCTTTAGATGGTGTAAATTTAACACATGATTCTTCACTTTTGACACACTCTGCTGACAACAAAGCACCATTTACAGTATCAGTGTTTAACTTGCATCTGATTTTTGTCTTGAACAAATTGATTTTGCTAAACACTCTTTCGCACTCTGCATTGGAGTGGGGTAAGCAAAGTACTGAAAGGGCAAAATCTGATAGCTCCAAAAGTTAGTGTCTCTCTGGAAAATGTTTACCCAAAACTTATCAGCATGCATTGTCTCATTGATGTTTAGTTCATTTTGAATGCTGGCAGAATTCTCCACTGATCATCAATTTTCTGAATTTATTGTCTGGTGGGACAATTGCAGGGAGAGCTACTATGAGAGGGTACAAAGAGGGGGTTACTTTCCTGAAAGAATTAGAGAGAGCATTTTCAGGAGTGAAGCAATTCAGCTTAGAGATTACAGTGTCTTTAAAATCATACCTTTTCTTTATTCCAACACATGCTGCAACTAAGAAGTTTACTATTATTTTCTAGTGATTTTCTCAAAACTATCGTACTTTATCGTACAATTTCACCAAATTATGGTACAAAACGTACGATAATGAGAATCACTATCGTATATCGTACTTGGGGCAAAATAATCGTACTTGTACGATAATTATCGTACGAATGGCAACCCTGGTTCTCTCCCACACAAGTATCCGAGGTAACGAGGTCGCCAACACCGCCGGTCCGCCGCCAAGATGGCTCTTTCAGAAGTAAACATTACCCCCTTCCCTCTGCCACTCTCCACCGCTAAGCGCCTCATATCACGAGTATGCCACTCTACCTTCGACACGGCCCTTGCCACTGGCCTCCGCGTCACCTCCATGGGCCAATATTGCCACAATTTTTCCCCACAGCCGTGGGTGAAGCAACAGTCCCGCGCCCTAGATGTAGCGTTTACCCGTCTCCGCCTGGGCCACACCACACTCAACGCACACCTGCACCGCCTCCGCCTGACGCCAGATCCCCACTGCCCCTGGTGCAGGTCCGTCCCGGAGACCATAGAACATTTCTTAGTACAGTGTCCCCGCTTCCATTCCCAGCGCTTCCTGCTACGATCACAACTTATCGCTCTCGGAGTTCCCACTCTTGACCTGCCCACTCTGCTGGCTGCGGCGGGTGTCCACCCTACAAAACAACACGCCGTTCTACGCCTCACCTGTGTCTTCCTGGAGAAGACGGGACAACTGTCACGCCTGTGAGCGTCTCACAGGACATCGCCAGGTCTCATAGGGCCCCTCCAGGGGAACCTGGCAGCCCTCAACAACAACGGACACGGTGACGGCAGTCACCAGACTGAGGATTGGCCACACCCGCCTCAATGCCCACCTGCACAGGCTGGGCATGACTGACTCTCCCCACTGCCGGCCTGGCGCTCTACCCAGCCTGACACCTCAGAACATCTGTTCGTGCACTGCCCTGCCCTTGTCACCACTCACACCGTGTGGCCCTCTTCCACTCACTGTCTGCTATTCACTCACACAGGCCAACACTGACTGCCCTCCTTGGTGGCTGCACAAATACCACTCATGCTTTCAAGACCCTCAACCTCACCAGGACCTTCCTACAGAAAACAAATCAACTCCACTGCGTATTGCTTGAACACGTCACTACTGCATATTGCATCTTTGGGACATTAAAGACTGTGACATACAGCCTGCACGGCCCCAACAAACCCCCAAGAAGAAGAAGAAGAAGAGATCTATACAACAACAGCTACTGTGACATCAATTAACATTCCAAACTCTGAACTGTTCAAGGAAGCTAAAGAGACACTCAATCCTTTGGTGGACAATGGACCCACTAATAGGACGTCACAGTTCACTGTCAGTCACCAGGCAGCACAAGGCAACAAAATATCTATCTCGTAAGGAAAAACAGAACCATTTGAACTGAGAATCACTTTTACTATTTTCTCTCCTTTTCTTACGTTTTATATTACTGTTCAGTAGTCTTTGGTTCAAAAGCCCATGAGAATATAAAATTACCCATGAATTAAGATAAAAAGTACTAGAATATGAAGTGGCCTCCACTGCCAACTGCAAGTTGTAATGGTTTAGACACCCTCATAAGAATCAGTGGACATTAGTGACCCTGATTGCACCAACAAGGAAGGAAGGATGAGCAGAGGAAGGCAGCTTGTTCAGGCTGGGATTGGGTACAGCACCCTGGCGTCCTTAGGCTGGCTGTATTTAGTTCAAGGAATCCCCTATGGACTACAAGACAAGTTTCTGCCTGTCCAGCTACGCTCTCTTGGCCTCAACTACTCCAGGTGAGTGACGTGCAGGCACACCTGGCTGCCACATTTTGGTAAAAGTAAGTTAATCTCGTATAATTGTAAATATTTACCCTTAAAGTCGGGTGGGATGAACATTACTGTGTAGTTCTGTAGACGATACATTTTTTATAATAATCTCTCCAATATTCATCCAATTTCTTTTCAAAATTAATTACATTTTCACCACTCAGTACAATTTCCTGCAGACTATTCCACACACTCACCACATGATTGCAAAACAAAAACTTGCTTTTTTCCTGTCAGGGTTGATGTTTGTTTAGCTTCTTTTGATGTCCTCTCATAATATGAGCTTAAAAAAAGTTCCTCGCATACTACATCATCACATCGTCATACGCTCCATCATGTCCCTCTTAGATCTTCTATAGGTCAAAGTAGGAAGATTCAATTTTTAAGTCTCATTATGATAGTTCTTTCAGCAATGGTAGCAAGTTTGGTGGCTTATCTCTGCACTGCCTCCACCATGTTCATATCTTTTTCTATAGGCACACCAAGTCTGCACTGCATATTTGAAGTGTGGGAACACCAATGCTACAAAAAAAGAGTCTTAAATATGTATTCATACAAGGCAGTGAAGGATCTTATCAGCCCAACTATTTTATTGCTTGCATTAACTTTCTAAGCTACACACTTTGTGAATTTCAATTCAGTATCAATCTGTATCCCAAGGTATTTTCCACATTTACTTCATTCAAATCTTTACTCATACTATATTTGATCTTCCTATCGTCATAACATCACTCTTCCTTGGGTGAAATCTAAGTAACTATTATTGGACCATTTCTTCATTCTCTGTTTGTCTTCCTGAAGAAGTTTATCATTCCTGCTTCTCTATAATATTATGAAATAATTTTGTTTCATCAGCATACAGGAACATTTCACTTTGCATTACAGAGTCAGGTAAATCATTTATGTAAATCACACACAAGAGTGCTCCTAGTACTGAGCCCTGAGCCATGCCACTTATTACCTCCCTCCATGCAGGCTTTACTCTCATTGACAATCACTAAGAAATTAACCTACATGTAAATTATTGCCTCCAATGTTATTGCATTTCAATTTCTCCTTCAAAACCTTAGATAATGTCTTCTGCCTTCATAAGATCACAGTTAATCACATCAATAGCTCCTCCCTTATTAATTGCCTGTGTCCTCTTGTCCATAACTGTGATCAACTGAAGCACTGTTGAGCATAAACCTGTATTGTTTACTACTTATAAAGTTATTCTCTTACAAGTGGAATAAGATCTTTTCTCTGATAAATTATTATAATAATTTACGTAACACACTTGTTAAACTCACTAGTCTGTAACTTCCAGGATTACTTCTGTCTTGCTTCTTATGATTGGCCATAATATTGGCTGATTGATGGTCATCAGGGATTCTCTTACATCTTAGCGACTCCATTAAAATAACCCTTAATGGATATACAAGTACTGCTAGAGTGTATATTTCTGGAAACATTATATTTCTTTACAAATTTGCATGTAGATTTTTGTAAAATATCTTGAGTACTTTTTTCAATTCACTACTCTAGATCACTTTTCCTCTTTTCTTTGTAAGATGGAAGCTATGACAGTTCCTGTTGCCATCCAACAGCAGGCAGGACAGTGAAGGCAAGCCAAGTTGTTGATTGAAATGCAGTGCATAAAAAACTATTGACAATAGCTTTTATAATGCAAAAATAAGTAAATGAATAAGAAAATAATAAGCTATTCAGAAAATAAAACTAAAGAAAATCTTAAGAGGAATGAAATAAAAGATAAGATGAAAACAGCCGCCTTTTTGAAATATTTCTTGAAAAATAAGTATTAGCTAACTAAGCAGCTTTGTCCACCACTCTACACCTCACATAACACTTACTCAACAAAAGTAACTTATCATAACCTAAGCTAATCCTTCAGGGTTGCAGAGCCTAACAAGAAGAACAGAGATTGTCTACCATAGCAACAATAGAACAGTCAGAAAGGAAAATTGAGATGAAGTTACAGGGAAAAGGATAGAAGGTGTAGGAAGGTAATTTGAGAAGTAAGGCTTTGTGCAAGACTCCATCTTATGATTTTGATTTGTCTAAGGCAACAGCAAAAGTTTCACCAAAATCCCCAAAACAAGATGATCAAGACTCAATAAAGAAAGCAATTACAAATTACATGTATCAAATTTTGGTAAATTTTTACAGCTAGACCAACAGCTCATTTCTGGATGAAACAATTTTTTCCTGGTAGATTTTGACATGTTTTGAATGAATCTGCACTTTGTTTCCATCACAAATCAGTATTTTTTTATTATTCCCTCCATCCCTTACAAATTTCCACCCCTGCTGCTCACCACCACCCTATTTTTAACTTTCTGTTTAACCAAAAGCAACCTAACCTAACCTAGCTAGTGTAACCTAGTTGAGACGACATGCACCACTGATAAGTCTTCCTCAGAACATAATTAACTTTAACACAATTAAGCTGATCAAACCAAAGCAAATTAGCCTAATCTGACTAATAATGCTAAGAAATTAATATAAAGTCTTTATCTTATTTCTCTTTGTAAAATCTGACAGTACAATTGACATAATGGAAGCAACATCCTGCATGTCCAGACATCTTCCATAGACTGATTCTCTTCATAAATCGCTCTGATTGGTTAGATTTATTATGTGTTATATTTATTGGTCAGTGGCTGCTTGCTAAAACAAAAGAACCAATCTCTGTCATTCATTTGCCGTGTATGTAAATAATGTGACAATACACACACACGAACAAATACACCCAATGGTGTTCCTCAGTGCCCAGCAGTCCATCACATAGTGGGCATCACTCGCTCTCCCCCAAACAGTGGTTAATTTTTTTTTTATTTTGTCAACATTATAAACAGTTTGCAAAGGGTATGTATGGGCTCAAATTACTCACAATAAAAAGCTCTACTCTATAAGATGAGAAGGGTAACAAAATTCATGTTGCTGTTAGTGTAAGAGTATGATTATGTCCAAGTTTTTTTTATCTACCAGGTCAAGTGTGTATGCATGTCAGATATTTGCAAATTTCACATTTTATTAAATCTAGTAGACATAGATAGAGAAAATAGTATTTTATAAGCCATCCAATCCCACATATCATTTCACAAACCTGGAAAGTGTCTGATGTACAGGTTTTGGTTTTGATAAGGTGGTGAGCATGGGATCAAGCAGACGTTCACATGTAGGTTTGAATCCCACCAAGTATAGCCTTCAAACTATGCCCTTTGTCAAGTGGTTTAAAGTTACTTACATGTCACCATGATAGCCAGGTTCTAGATGGTTTCACCAAAGATGCACTTGGGTGGTGATATGGACCCTAATATGGGTACCACTATAAATAAAATTGTTTGCGCCACTAATTGGTGGAACCTTAACAGCGCTTCTAATACTCTTCAAGTTACCTACAGGCGCTGTAGGCCAGGACATAGAAAAAAAAATCAATTAATAAATAGTGTTGTCAATTTCCAGTGTGTCATTGCTGAAGCTGCTGCTGGTGCCCTGGATTGCCAAGGGAGTCTGGGCACCACTGGTGGAGGTGTGTGGAGGAAAGCAATGTTGGCTCCTCATAGCCACCCTTGGTCTTGGAGCCTCTTCTCTAGCAGGTGATTTAAGAATCTCAGCTGGAATGCCTCACTTCTTGAAGAGTGCACACAGCAACAGTGGAGTGAGTGCCTTCACCCTAAACCATTCTGAGTTTTACCAAATTCTTTATGAAATAAATACATGTGTATCTTCTTGCAGCAGATGAGTCACTATGTAAGAATGACCTTTTAGTTCCTTGATTTTGAAAATGTAACCTTTATTTATTTCACATTATTTGGCAAAAAAAAACATTTAATTGATGCTGTGATTCTTAAATATTCAAAAGTTTGCTGAGAGGTATTGAATTCCTTGCTCCATGAAAAGTTTTAGCTTTGGTCGCTGCAAATATGTATTTTGCCAAATAGTAATAATAGAAAAAAAAAACAGTTTAGTTTCTTTTCCATTTTTAAAAGAGTCCAGTTTGAAAGATCCTATATATGTACATTTGTATGTACAGGCAATCCCCGTTTAACGAATGTTCACACAACAACATTTTGCTACAACGAGGTTTCCTTTTACTACCATCTGTTCGGATAACAAACATCAAACTCACTTTAACAAAATTTTATCCAGGTAATTATTTCCAAGTTTGAAAGCCCCACACAAGCCGACAGGCTTTTGAATACACCAGCACCTTTCGTGGACAAAATCCACACCACTCACTCCCCTACTCTTCCCTACTCTTAGTTCAAAGCAATAATAGCCTCCAGCATTAGCTCATCTTCCCTCGCTCAACATGCCACCAAAATGCCCTGGAACCAGCCCTGTAATGTCGCCTATCGTTGCTAAGAAGACCAGGAAGTCTCTTACTCACGAAGTGAAGCTGGATATTATTCACAGACACTAGAGAGGCGAGAAAACTATTGTTCTCAAAAACTGTGCTTTCATGCTTGCACCTTGCCTGACTAAACTCTTTCAACTTTGTCTGTCGATTTCTGCCTTTCCTTCTTGACATTTCTAATCCCTCAAACTATCGTCCTAAAGCTTTTAATCTCTTGCTTATCTAAAGTTTTTTAATCTATGCTGAATAGGAAGATTCTTAAACATCTGTCACTTCACAATCTTCTATCTGATTGCCAGTATGGCTTCCGTCAAGGTCGCTCTACTGGTGATCTTCTGGGTTTCCTTACTGAGTCTTGGTCATCCTCTTTTAGAGATTTTGGTGAAACATTTGATGTAGCGTTAGACATATCAAAAGCTTTTCATAGAGTCTGGCATAAAGCTTTGATTTCAAAACTGCCCTCCTACAGCTTCTATCCTTCTCTCTGCAGCTTTATCTCAAGTTTCCTTTCCGACCGTTCTATTGCTGCTATGGTAGACGGCCACTGTTCTTCTCCTAAATCTATTAATAGTGATGTTCCTCAGAGTTCTGTCCTGTCACCCTCTCTCTTTCTATTATTCATTAATGACCTTCTTAACCAAACTTCTTGCCCTATCCACTCCTACGTTGATGATACCACCCTACATCTTTCCATGTCCTTTCAGAGATGACCAACCCTTCAGGAAGTCAACAGATCATGCAGGGACACTACAGAACACCTGACTTCCGATCTTTCTAAGATTTCCGATTGGGGCAGAGAAAATCTAGTAGTTTTCAATGCCTCAAAAACTCAATTCCTCTATCTATCAACTTGACACAACCTTCCAGACAGCTATCCCCTCTTCTTCAGTGACACTCAACTGTCTCCCTCATCCAAACTGAATATCCTTAGTCTGTCCTTTATTCATAATATTAACTAGAAACTTCACATCTCATCTGTTGCTAAAACAGCTTCTATGAAGTTAGGCATTCTGAGACGTCTCCGACAGTTTTTCTCACGCCTCCAACTACTAACTCTGTACAGGGTTTTATCCGTCACTGTTTGGAGTATTCTTCACATGTTTGGGAGGGATTCCAGTCACACTAGATATGGTGGAATCAAAACCTTTTTGTCTCATCAACTCCTCTCCTCTGACTAGCTGTCTTCAGCCTCTTTATCACCGCTGAAATGTTGCATCTCTTTCTATATTTTATTGTTATTTTCATGCTAACTGTTCTACTGATCTTGCTGACTGCATGCCTCCCCTCCTCCTGCAGCCTCGCTGCACAAGGCTTTCTTTTTCCTCTCATCCCTATTCTGTACAACTCTCTAATGCAAGAGTTAACCAGTACGTTCAATCATTCATACTTTTTTTTTTTTTTTTTTTTTTAATGCCATGTGGGCTTTTTACGGGAATTTATGGGCTAAAGGGGATACTTTCACTGGTAAACTCTGGAACTCCTTCCCTGCATCTGTATTTTCAACTTCCTTGTCTTCTTTTAAGAGGGAGGTATCGAAGCATTTGCTCCCTAATTTGGCTGACGCTTTTCCTCTTTGTAGAGTGCCAGCACTCAAGTGGGCCTTTTTTAATCTTTTTTTTTTTTTTTTTTTTTTTCCATAAAAAAAAATGTGTCAGCCCTGTCCACTGGTAGCAACTTCGCAGGTGTGTGGTCTGAAGAAGCCCAATCACATGGTCTTTCACTTCTTTCTAGGTGACTTCATTCCAAGTATTCTTATCTTCCTCTTCTCCCTGAAAAATATCCACCAATCAAATTCTGGTCTCTGAATGTTGGTTTACCAAGTTACCCTCACTCATTCTGGCAGGATGTTCAAGTCACCTCAGTCTGCCTCTTCCCATCATCACAGTAATATGTTCAGCTCCCATTATCTTCAGTTTGCTGTCTTTGATCCCCTCCCCCAGGTCTGTTGTTCAGTAGTGGCCTGCATATCATCCTTATTTTCATCTGCTTTAGCTTATAGGTTGTATTTTTGCTTGCCCAAATTTTGCTGGCACATTTTTTTTTAAATGGTAAGCATAGCTTATAATTAAATTACACCAGCCAAGGTAATATTCCCAAGAATTTTCACCCTACTCAACTTTTCACCATTACACCAAATCCTCATTGGCCATCACTATATTGAAGGTTAGTTGTGCAAACTTGGCTAGATCTCTTCACATCAGGGTCTGATATCAGGGATGGTTCACCTGGTTCACCACAACAGACACATTCTCCTTCCTACATCTTATCTGATTGTTTGATCACACCAGATGCTTGACATCCTCCCATAAAGGCACTTGAGGCCTCAACAATTTATGCATTCACAGCTGCTCTCCACTGCAACCATGCTTATGTGGTCTGCAGACATTATTCGTGCTTTTAATGCTATATTCTTACTATCCATCCATCTTCATGGTGTTCTTCCCTCAAATCTTACAACAAATTTCACATCTCATTCTCTTAACTTGTTTACCATCACAGCACTCCATTTTTTATTTGACAAGTTAATTCTCTTACAAGATAACTTTTCCATTTTAGAAATACATAGATCAGCTAAAAGATTTGCTATTGTATTTAAAGTTTGAGATGTTGTTGAACTTCATTCATTGTATTTACAAGGAAAATATGCAAGATAAAGTTGCTGTGGATGTGTGGTATCACCATAGCTTCATATCCATGTCTGGAGCTGGCCAGCAGATAGCTTGCTGATGGACACCCATCCACCAAGGCTGTTTGTGTGCTGTGCACTTGCAGGCATGACCTAAGTTTGTAACCATTTTGAATTAGCAGTGCCTCTGTGAGTGGAACCTGTGTGGAGATAAAAATAATCCTTATCATTTCTCTAAAGGAAGCAGGGCACAAATTCAAGAAAATAAGTGGAATAATTGATTCAGCAAAATCAGTAGTGTGGGCCCTAATATGGGTACCACTATAAATAAAATTGCCTGCACTACTACTGAAAGCTGGACAGCTTCCCATACTCTTTCAACTTACCTACAGTTGCTGTAGGCCATAACAAAAAAAAAAAAAAAAGTCTCCTTCTCCATTGATATTATTTTTCTCATGTTGCTTCTTTCGTCCTTAAAACCGGAGAAATCCATTGTGGAGCTCCATTCACCTAAAAGCCTTAGTCCTAGTGGAGTTTCTATGGGGTTCATAGCCAGAGGCCGCACCGTTGTTTACATGGTCAGCAGCACCAATGCCACCTGGACTCTTATTTTCTTCATTTAAAAATTTATATTTTTTATTTTTTAACACAAAAATAGTTTGATACTGTGGAGACTGTGTGTTTGTGTGTATTTACCTAGTTGTATGAGTATTTTACAGGATTCAAGTGGGGCTCATAGTGTCGTGTCTCCATGTCTCCATTTATCTAGTTTTTCCTTAAAGTTATGTGCTGTAACCACTTCATTATTCAATGCATTCCACTTCACCATCATTCCGTGTGGAAAACTGTATTTTCCAATATCCTTCACACACTGCCTCGTCCTAATTTTCTTTACATGTCCTCTTGCCCTTCCATCTTCTTTGTTTATCTTTTCAATGCCATTGACTATCTTGTTCATTGTTATTAGGTCCCCATGTTCTTTTCTATCTTGTAAGGTTGGTAGTCCTATTTCCTCCAGTCGTTCTTCATATGTTAGGTCCTTTAGTTCCAGCACCATCTTTGTAGCAGTCTTCTGTATTCTTTCTAATTTTCTTATATCCTTTTTAGAGCTCGGAGACCACACCACTGCTGCATATTCCAGTCTTGGATGTATCATGCTTGTGATGATTTTTTTCATCATATCTTTGTCCATGTATTGAAATGCCACTCTTATATTAGTTAATATTTTATATGATAATCCAAATATCTTGCTTATGTGTTTTTGGGGGCTCATATTTTCCTGTATAATCACTCCCAGATCTTTTTCCTCTTTAGTCTTCATTATTTGTTCCTCTCCCATCAAATAATTCCATACCTGTCTTTTGCTCTTTCCTAGTTCCATTATGTGACATTTCTTGGCATTAAACTCCAATTTCCACTTCCTGCAACAGCAGACAGTCCTCCCTGGTTTTGATAACTCTTAGCAGCTTTGCATCATCAGCAAATAAATTCATATAACTGTTTACCCCAATGTGAATGTTATTTACATAAATCTGAAACATAATGTGGGCTAACACTGACCCTTGTGGCACTCTGCTTGTTACTTTACCCCAAGATGAGTATGTATCTCTAATCATAGTTCTCATCTCCCTATCCTTCAAATAATTTCTTGTCCATTCTAGCAAAGTTCCTCACAGTTCTCTTATGTTCTCTAGTTTCCAAAGTAGTCTTCCATGAGGGACTTTATCAAAAGCCTTTTTTGAATCCAGGTATACTGGGTCCACCCATCTGTCTCTGTATCCAGTCCTGCAATACTTTGATACACATGACCTCCCTGTCCTGAACCCAAATTGTTTGTTCAATATAACTTGTTCCTCTTCTAGAAATTTAACTCATTTTCATTTGATAATTATTTCACGCAACTTCCCCAAAACACTTGTAAGTGACAATGGTCTGTAGTTTAGTGGTTCAGTTGCCTTTCCTCCTTTAAATATCAGTATTACGTTGGCTCTCTTCCATTCTAGTGGAACTTTCCCTTCATTTATTGAACTTGTAATTATTTCCAAAATTGGATCGAGTAATTGTTCTTTACATTCTTTCAACACCCAGTCTGATACACCATCTGGCCCCATTGCTTTTCTGACTTCCAACTTATCCAATAATCTTTCAATATCCTCCTTGTGCACTGCAATCTCCTGTAATCCTTGGCAATTCAATGTCCTATTAAGTTCTGTGAAATCTTCTGCAGTGAATACCGTTTTGAAGCTTTCATTCATTATTTCACACATTTCCTTCTCTGTTTGGTATGTCTTTCCTTCTTTAATTATTTTTTCAATTGTTTCCTTATTCTTTGTTTTACCATTTATAAACTTGTAGAAAAGTTTAGGTTCATCTTTGCTTTTATTCACCACATCTTTCTCAAAGTTTCTTTCTTCCTCTCTCCTTACTCGAATATACTCATTTCTGGCATCTTTGTACTGCCGTTTGTTAAAGTCATTTCTCTGTTTTATGAGTTTCTTCCACACTTTATCATTTGCCTTTTTCGCTTGTATACATCCACCATTGTACCAAGCGTGTATTTTTTTCTTAACTATAGAAAGGTACATATTTTTTTACTCCATTATATTTCTGTAAGAATATTTCATATTTCTCTTGTATTGTCTTTCCATACATAATGTTTCTCCACTCAGTATCAGCAAAAAAGATTCTTAATTTTTCAAAATCTGCTCTTGCATAATTTAATCTCTCTCCTTTCTAGTCATCTCTGTAACTTATCTCATCCTCCTCCTGTATTTGCATCTCTAATGTCACATGATCACTTCTTTGCATTGGATTAAGGTATTGTATGATTGGTGGTGGCTATAGTTTCTTTGTGAATACTAGGTCAAGCAACTATGGTTCTTCTTCCCCCCTGTACCTTGTTGACTCCTCCACCCACTGATCCATTGTATTAACCATAGTCAACTGTAACACTTTCTCGCTCCACTGCCCAGCATTATCCATTACTTCCATCTCTCTCCAGTTTACTGTTTTATATTTAAAGTCTCCAAGTAAAAGTATTCTTCTATCTCTTCTTATCATGTTGTCTAGGCACTTTATCACCTCTCTTTGAGTATCTTCACATTCTTCAGTTACCCATGTATTTTTCTTGGGTGGCATATATGTAACTATGATTTTTCTCACCACTTCCTCTGTTTTGATTGTTACTCCCATTACTTCCACTTTGTCCTCTCCATATTGCACATCCTCCTCACATATATTATCACAAACCATTATTAGCACTCGTCCTCCTCATTTATCCATCCTGTCTCTCCTCCAGCTATTATATCCCTTCTCTTTAAAGTTAACGTGGATCTTTTCTCTTAATTTTGTTTCAACAATGCACATTACATTCAGCTTTTTCTCTTTCAAATAATCCCTAACCTCCAACATGCTGGATAACAATCCATTTATATTAGTACAAGTCAGTATACATGTGTGTGTGTGTGTAATAATAATAATAATATATGGTTTATTAGTTTGGCAATGTAAAAAATTACACTGAAAATGTACAGGGGGGGGGGACATTAACACAATGAACTAAAACTAACCTAACTATGGATCTAACTTAACCTAGAAAGCACTTATGTATGTGTGTGTGTGTGTGTGTGTGTGTGTGTGTGTGTGTGTGTGTGTGTGTGTGTGTGTGTGTGTGTATTCACCTAGTTGTAATTTTACAGGGCCTGGGTATCATACTCGTGTGGCCCCGTCTCCATATCTACACACATCCAACTTTCCTTTAAAACTATGCACACTCCTTGCTGACACCACCTCCTCACTCAAACCATTCCACACCTCCACACATCTTTGTGGGAAACTATATTTTTCACATCCTTCAAGCATATTCCCTTGGCTATCTTTTTACTATGCGATCTTGTAGTTCTACTTAAGTTTTCCTCTCTCAACATCATTTGCTCATTATCCACTTCATCCAGTCCATTCAACAGTTTATAAACCTGTATTAAATCTCCTCTTCTCTTCTTTGTTCCAAGGTAGGCAAATTCATTTCTTTTAATCTCTCCTCATAGGTCATTTCTGCCAATTCCGGAACCATTTTTGTTGCCATTCTCTGCAATCTCTCCAACTTCCTTATATGCTTCTTTTTATAAGGGGACCAAACCACTCCAGCATATTCCAATCTTGGTCTAATTACCATACTAATTAATTTCTTCATCATATCTTTATCCATATAATGGAAGGCTAATCCAATATTTTTATCAAATTATACGTTTCTCCAAACATCTTATCAATATGAGCCTCAAACTGCCCATGGTCTTGTATTATCACTCCCAAATCCTTTTCCTTTTCCACCTTTTTCAACACTACTTCTTCACCCATCTTATATGACCCTCTTGGCCGTCTTCCACTCTTTCCCATCTCCATCACATGACTTTTGCTCAGATTAAATTCCATTTGCCACCTCTTGCTCCACTCCCAAATCTTATACAGGTCTGCCTGTAAAATTTCACAATCTTCTTCACTCTTCACACACCTACACAACTTCGCATCATCCGCAAACAAATTAATATAACTGTTTACTCCTCTGGCATGTCATTTATATATACCAGGAAAAGTATTGGTGCCAGCACTGAGCCTTGTGGGACTCCACTCTCCACCACCAACCAGTCCGACCTTGCATCCCTTATTACCGTTCTCATCTCCCTCCATCTCAAGTAGTTTTCCATCCACTTTAACACTTTTCCTTTCAGTCCTCCATAAATCTCTACTTTCCATAACAGTCTCTCGTGAGGTACCTTGTCAAAAGCTTTCTTTAAATCCAAATATACACAGTTCATCCATCCTCTCTCTCCTGTATTTTGTCAACCACTCTTGAATAAAAGCTCAGTAGATTTGTTACACATGACCTCCCTTTCCTGAAGCCAAATTGATGATCCGATAATAACTTATGATCCTCCAGGAACCGTATCCAATATTGTGTGTGTGTGTGTGTTTACCTAGTTGTATTTACGTAGTTGTAGTTTTACAGGGCCTGGGCTTTATGCTCGTGTGGCCCCATCTGCATATCTATACTTATCCAATTTTTCTTTAAAACTATGTACACTTGTTGCTGACACCACTTCCTCACTCACACTGTTCCAAGTCTCAACACATCTTTGCGGGAAACTATATTTTTTAACATCTCTCAGACATCTTCCTCAGTTTCGTACTATGTGATCTTGTGCTTCTAATGTCATATTCTTCTCTCAGGATTAGTTTCTCATTATCCACTTCATCCATTCCGTTAATCAATTTTTAAACTTGTATCAGATCCCCTCTCTCTTTTCTCTGTTCCAGGGTTGGTAGATCCATAGCGTTTAGTCTCTCTTCATATGTCATCCCTTTAAATTCTGGAACCATTCTTGTAGCCATTTTTTGTAGTCTCTCAATTTCTTTATTTGTTTCTTTTTATGGGGGGTCCACACAACTCCTGCATATTCCAATCTGGGTCTTATTTTAGTACTTATCAATTTCTTCATCATTTCTTTGTCCATGTAGTGAAATGCTAATCCAATATTCCTAAGCAAATTATGTCTCTCTGAAAATTGTGTGTGTGTGTGTGTGTGTGTGTGTGTGTGTGTGTGTGTGTGCGTGCGTGCGCGCGCATGCATTTGCATGACAGACTGACAAGATGGGAGGGTGAGAGCAACAAAGATGTGTATGAGACATGGTATGAGTGTCTGTACAAGCAGTGTAAATTGTAGTGGTAGAATGAGTGGATTGGAAAACACTGAGATGATGTGCCATATTGAAAAGAGGAAGAGTATGTAAAGAAAGTATACATATGTATGTGGGTGAAGTAGAAGGTAGTGATAGGAGAGGAAGACCAATTGTAAGGAATGATAGAGTATAGGAGTGGGCACATGTGTGGTGTCAGTAGCGGCTAAACACTTGTACAGACAGGAAGTGAATGAGAAGACAGGGAGTTGTGGAGGCTCTGTTGCCATGGTCACACCCTTGAGAATGCTGTCCATGTCACAAGGATAGAACATGGTTGATTCACAATAAAGTAAGCCAATACCTGTCAGTGCTCTAGGAGTTAGTTCAGAATCACAAGAATCTTACCTTCCCTTCTATTCATTGCATTTATGAATCTATTGCATAATTGAAATAATTGTATCAATATATAATGTAAAATAAAAAAATACACATAAATGACAAAAATGTATTTTTGACAATGAAAAAATTAAAGGTGAGGATTACTGAAGATGAGAAGGGAAACCAAGATTTGTCAGATGTTATGAATGAGAAGTTATATGTGATTTCGTAAAGATAAGGACAGTGAAGCTTGTCTTGGCCAGGAAAGAGTTAGGGGAGTTCAAGTCAGAATGTGGAGGCAGAGTTCAAGCAGTGATGTTCATGCTTCTCCCTCAGGTTCTGCCGTGGCCCCAGATGACATGGTGAGTCTGGGAGTGATGCTGCTCTGTCTCAACCTGTGCTCTGCTGTCCAGGACGTGGCGGTAGACGGCCTGGCCCTGCATCTCCTGCCCGACGACCATCTCAGCATCGGCAACACTCTGCAGGTGAGAGACTTGCAGAAAAGGTGAGAAGTGGCTCCATTATAGCTTTATTTTCTATTTAATTTTAAATTTTCTAGATTTCTGTCACCAGAGATTTGACTCAAGCATCACACACTAACCATTCACAATCAGTCCACAAACTCAAACCTATTAATTAAGTGGCTTCTTTACAGTTTACTTCTTTCTTTATTATTCATCTGCTTTTTATTTTATTTTGTTTCATCTTATTTTCTATTTTATTATTTTTTTTCTAGTCCTCTGTCTCCAGACATGACTCTGGCACTCAAACAAACCAGACATCTCAGACATCAGTCCACTAACTCATACACTGTTGTCCGCAACCACAATTCATGATTTTATTTTGAATACCATTAGAATATTTTGATAAGTTTAAGATAATTTAGATAATCAGAAGGTGAATGTATGTGTAGAAATAATGTTCCAAGCAGACTCCTTTGTGGAACATAACATGATCCTTGAGTGTGCATAGAATAGAAGAGAGAGGGAAAAATGGTGGAGAGAAAAGTGATTGGTGCAGGACAGTGGATGACAGGATGTGGGATGTGGTGACTGCCAGGCCAGTGAGAGGAATGGTTGAAGGGTGAGGTCAGTGTGCTGTGGTAATCGAGGTGGCAATGAGGGACAGATGGAAGTATGGTTGGAATGATTGTAGAAAGAGGGTGCAGTTTTCTTTTTTTTCTATTTATTTTTTATTTATTGTAAGAGCTGAGGGTCACTGGCTAAGGGCAGCAAAAAATATTGAGAAAAAAAAAAAAAACATTGGATGCAACAGGACACCAGTTCCCAAACAGACTGGCTTAAAGATAGATCAAATGATTAGTGTCTTGAAACCTCACACTTAAAAGAGTTCAAGCAGTAGGAAGGTGGAAATCCAGAAACAGGCAGGGAGTTTGGAAGTTTATCAGAGAAAGGGATGAATGGTTGAAAGTATTGATTAATTTTTAACCCTTGCCTTAGAGAGGTGGACAGAATAGGAGTGAAGTTGCAGGATGGGAGGCATGCATTTAACAAAATCAGAGCAGCAGTTTCATTGAAAGTAGTGGTAAAAGATAGCAATAGATAGTGATGAGAAAAGCTGGAGACAATCAATTAGAGGAGAGGAGTTGATATGACAAAAAAACCTTTTGATTCTGTCTAAAAGAGCAATGGGTGCTCCACAACATATCCAATTCACAAATTATTTATCCAGAAAGGATGTAATGAATGAACTCAGCAACACAAAACTCATCTGAACACACAGTTTACACTGTGCAGTTTTTTGTCACTGATCTGGTGAGGAAAGCCTTATAGAGTGACACAGAGAAGAGCAACTCACTACCAAAATGAAAGTAACCATAACACTTAGACATTTTGCTTCTGAGGAAAACTAATGGGAAAATGTAGTTGTGATGGGTTAGTGGGTTATCGAGAGAGCCACAAGTGACTCACAATTATTCCTAAGCATTGAAAATTTTTGTTTAGATCAAGGTTCTTTAAGAGGATGACATTTAACTCTTTCCAAAGATGGAAATACTGTCTTGCCCACTGTGTTGTCTCCAAATACTGTACATAAAAGGAAAGGAAGTATTTGTTGAAAATTAATTAGTAATATTTAGTTGCTATTGCTTTTCCTTTTAGCATTTGAAATAAAGTACAGTATTACCCCAAGTTACACCCACCTCAGTTTACATTCAGACTGGTTTACCCCCTTTCCTGACGACCAGAATTTGCACCAGCTTCCACCCACACTATTAGTGGTTCCACGAATGAAGTACATGTGTCAATGTGTCCTTGTGATTTGCCTGTGTGATGTGTAGAATGACTATTTATAGTCCTTGTTTGATCACTACAGCTGGTGAGGTAAACAATGTGTTGGGATGGAATCCCATGTTAAATTTTCCTGGATTATGAAATCTTGAGTGAAATCAATAGAGCTATAGTATACCCAGACTATTTATTGGTGCTCAAGGTGTTCACCGTAGAATCTACTAGCACTGTGCCACCTCTACCTCAGGGCGACTGACTATGGCCAGCAGGGCACAGCCGCAGCTTGTGAACACAACTCCACACGGTCTATATGAGTTATCAAGTGGAGCCAGTGGCATTCCAAAGTTCCTCAGGGGCCCCAAGCAAAAAATTTGAAATGGGCTCTCATTTACAAGTTAGAGGCAGGTAGGGAAGCTCCAAGTTTGACTCAGGGGGTCCCTTCAGGGTAGTATTACAAACAGCCAAATTCATGAGGTCTACACCCTGTGACAGCACAGCTGTGTGCAGTGCCTGATTGTGTCAAATCGATTGATTGGAACTCGCAGGGCCCTTGCTTTTTTGGGCAAGTTGGGGCCCCAAGCAAATGCTTAGTGTGCTTGACTGTAAGGAACATGGAATGAAATATTTATTACACCGTCCTTTTTCTATCAAATCAAAAGCATATAAAAAAAAGGTGTTGTATATAATAACATCTATTTTTTGTACAATTAAGGCAAAATAAAATGACTGAAGAGGTGCTGGCTTAAGGTCTGTTGCTGAAATGATGAGGCATCAACATGATGGCCTAACTTTGTGTGATGCCAAACTTGCTGTTCTGCAGCTTTGGTCATCAGCTATAAAACTTGGTAAGATTTGTATTCTGTCACCTGACTTACAATAAATTCCTAGGTAAAAAAAAAGAGTCAAGGCCTTGGTGATTGTTTTGGTTTAGAGTCATTCACTGAGTACTCTGTCAGGCATTCAACATTCTACTGCTTTCTTTCATGGTTGCTTTTAGCCTGTTTCTCCGTGTTTTGAAGTAAGAGGCATTACAGCTTCCCTGAGTACGTCTACACTTGTGGACTCTATCATTGAGGAGAGTATTTTTAGGTATTATTCCTACCAAAATAGTTATGCCATCATGCATTTTGTCTGCTATGTTAAGTACAACTGTTTATTTATTTTTTTGTATCTTCTCAGGTTGTGCTATATAAAGTTGGATGTCTAGTAGGTGGGGCTGGACTCACATATCTTCTTATGTGCACCAACTGGACTATTACCTTCACTAGTCTAGCAGCTGTGTACATGACAACTGCTGCATGGGTGTACTGCCTCTCATTCAAAAATCCCTTGTCTTCAAAGTTTTCATCTGAAGAAAAAGGAATGGAAGACACTGATTTGCTCAATGAAAAAGAAAAGAAAGACCAATTCCTTGCCAAAGAAAAGACTTCACAAGGACAGTCAGATGTGGTCATGGTGAAAAGAATATTCAGTATTATGAGAGAAGTGGTGAGTTCATCAGGGGCAGTTTGGGTGAGCTTGTATGTGTTGCTGTACAAGATGGGTGAGAGAGGTGCCATAAACAACATGCCTCTGTACCTTTTGGATAAGGGATTTTCAAAGGAAAGTTTGGCATTTTGGAATGGAACAGTTTGCCAGGGACTCTCAGTGCTCGGATCTATTTACGGAGGAGTTGCATTAAAGAAGTCCCATTGTCCTATTAAAGCTGTTATTTTGAGGTATTCAAGTCATAGATTCATTCTCATATTCACTCAATGTATCCTTATTTTCCTGTTAGAGCAGCATCCAAGTAAAAGTTATATTTCTATGTTGCAATATATGAGCATTGGATCCCTATGTCTGCTGAGTTTCAATAGCGGCGTGATATCAACAGTCACATTCACATTCATGATGGTGAAGAGCAGGGAGTGCCGCCAAGAGTCACAGGCCAGCCATTACAGTGTGCTGGCTTCGATTGAGGTGGCCGGAAAGCTGATATTTGCATCATTCGCTGGGTTTGTTATAGACAATTATGGAATCCTATGGTCATTTTCTTTATTTGCATTTCTGTGTATACTTCCAATTGTAGTCATCTATGCAGCACCTTGTTCTCTGTACTCAAATATGAAAAGAGAATAAAGTTATCTACAAAGTGTTCTGTTTCATAGTCATTATACAACAACTATGTGTTATCTTTTACATTTTCATTTGCACACACACACACACACAGTATTAGCACCAATACTTTTCCTCATATATATAAACGACATGCCAGAAGGAGTGAACAGCTACATAAATCTGTTTGCAGATGGTACGAAACTGTGCAGAGTTATAAAGCAAAATGAGGAATGTGAAATACTGCAGGAAGACCTAAATAAGATCTGGGAATGGAGTAAAAAGTGGGAAATGGAATTCAATGTGGACAAAAGCCATGTCATGGAAATGGGAAAGAGTGAAAGACGACCCTTGGGAATCTATAAGATGGGAGATAGAGTAGAACTGGAGAAAGTAAAAAAGGAAAAGGACTTAGGAGTGATGATGGAAGAAAACAATCAACCGGTAAACCATATTGATAGAATTTTCAGAGAGACATATTTGCTAAGGAATATTGGAGTAACATTTCACTACATGGACAAAGAAATTATGAAGAAATTGATAAGTACTATAATAAGACCCAGACTGGAATATGCAGGAGTAGTGTGGACCCCTCATAAAAAGAAACATAAGGAAGTTGGAGAGACTACAAAAAATTACTACAAGAATGGTTCCAGAATTTGAAGGGATGACATATGAGGAGAGACTAAAGGCTATGGATCTACCAACCCTGGAACAGAGAAGGGAGAGGGGATCTAATACAAGTTTATAAATTGATCAATGGAATGGACCAAGTGGATAATGAGAAACTGATCCTGAGAGAAGAATATGACATTCGAAGCACAAGATCGCATAGTAAAAAGCTGAGAAAGGGAAGATGTCTGAGAGATGTTAAAAAATATAGTTTCCCACAAAGATGTGTTGAGACGTGGAACAGTTTGAGTGAAGAAGTGGTGTCAGCAACGAGTGTGCATAGTTTTAAAGAAAAATTGGATAAGTGTAGATATGGAGACAGGGCCACATGAGCATAAAGACCAGGCCCTGTAAAACTACAATTAGGTAAATATAACTAGGTAAATACACACACACAAAAAGATGGTTCCAAATTTTAGTACTTTAACCTATGGAGAAAGATTGAGGAAATTGGACATTACTACAATGGAAGAGAGAAGGAAAAGAGGAGATTTGATACATGTTTATAGAATGGTTAATGGTATAGAGGATGTGGATAAAGAAGACTTTACTTTTGGACATGCAGTACGAGGACTTGGTTTAAAGTTGAAAAAGGGTTTTTGTAGAAGAGATGTCAAGAATAGTTTCCCTCATAGAGTTGCGAACAACTGGAATGAACTTGAGGAGGAGGTTGTAATGGCTGGGACTTTGCATACTTTTAAGGAGAAATTTGATAAAAGATAGAGAGACAGGACACCATGAGTTTACTCCCCTCCCGTAAACCACAACTAGGTAAATACACACACACACACACACAACAAGATACCATTCAAGACAGATGCAAAACATAAGAGCTATGGCAAGGATATAATGCCAAGACTGACTGTGAACCCCAGCAAACCTGGTGGTGTGTTACGGGGGAAAAAGGGGCTAAGATAGTGACCCTGTCTCCAAAGTTACATTGAATTGACTTGTGTTGAGGCCAAGAAAAGGTATGGAAGGTGATGAGAATATGGTCGGTGCTGCCGCTTATTTAAACAAGGGAACCAGACCGAAAGGGCAAAGGAGTGAAATTATTGAAACACCTCTAGGATTAAGGTAGTTAGGAGATTGGAGTAAAGAGGAAATTCTTTGGATTTAGGGAGGAAAGAGCCATCATGAGAGGGTTTATCACAATGGACAGAGAACTTAAAGTTTGAGGGACACAATTGCCAGGGTTTTTGAACACTAGGATCAGCTGAGAGCGAAAAATCGAGAGTTGAGAGAGAGATGTGAAAAGTTAGAGACCACAGTTACTATGAACAATGACATGAAGAAAACTGGATGAAATAGAAACGGAAAACAGCGACCTTAAGAGCAAATGTTCAAACTTTCAAACTACGAAATAGCACTACAGGGACTTGAGCAAAACCTAGACAGTAATGTAGAAACAGAAAAGGGATAAGTGAAACAAAACTTGAGGAATGGAAGAATGTCTGAAAAAATTAACAAGATGAAGAAAAGTGAACTTTGTTGATGTATATAGTTAAGCAACAAAGTAAGAGAAAAACAAGACACAGTCATACAAGCAATGAAAGAAAAGGAAGAATTAATGAGAGATACGGTGGACAAAAAGAAGTGCATGGTTATATATGGACTTTAAAAAAATATGTGAATAAAGAGAGATGAATCAAGTAGAAAGGGAAAAAGAGAGCTGAGAAGTGAAACTAAGAAAAAAAAAAAACGAGAGAAGGACAGAGAACGAGAAGAAGAAATTCTACTGGAGAGTGCTAGACATGAGGCTGAAGAAATGGTATATTCGGGAAGGGGCAGGTAAGCATTAAGAGTCATGTATACAAAAATAGATGGATTTATATCAGGATGCATGGAAATGAGAGATTATATATTGGAAAAGGGACCAGGGTATTGTTACGAAGGGGGGGCGGGATCAGTGAGAGACGTAGACCAGTAGGGGCATGACGCCACTGGTAGGCGAGAAAATTTTGGCACGGGAACAGAGGGACACGCTGGATGTTTTGCGCGCCAACCTGGTCAGACAAGGGGAGACAGACAGCATGGGAGGAAGCGGCACTGGCAGCTACGGTGAAGAAGACCTGGCTGAGCTCTGAGAGGACTGCAGTGAGCTGAGAAAACCTGCATTGAATCAAGGAAGGCCTGGCTGAGGTCTGAGAGGACTGCAGTGAGCTCTGAGAGGCCTGCAGTGAGTTGAGGAAGCCTGGTTACCGCTGTGCGAACTCTGGTAGGCCTAGTTACCACGAGAAGAGCCTGGTTACCGCGAGGAAGGCCTATGTGAGATCTGGAAGGCCTAGTTACCGCGAGGAGAGCCTGTTTACCGCGAGGAAGGCCTGGTTACCACGAAGAAAGCCTGGTTAATGCGAGGAAGGCCTGTGTGAGCTCTGGAAGGCCAGTTTACCGCAAGGAAGGCCTGGTTACCGCAAAGAAAGCCTGGTTACCGCGAGGAAGGCCTGTGTGAGCTCTGGAAGGCTTGGTTACCGCGAGGAAGACCTGTGTGAGCTCTGGAAGGCCTGGTTACCGTGAGGAGAGCCTGTGTGAGCTCTGGATACCTGTGATGAGTTCTGTGAGGCCTGGCTAACTGTCCCACGCTGTCTAGCTAGTGTTACTTGTCCTCGCCTTACCAGTGTGCTGTATACGTGCCCAGAAAGTGCCTTCTGTGCCCCATTAGTGTCGTGAAAGCCCCCAAGTGCAGTGTACAGTGTATTACAGGTATTGTGCACAGGTGTAGTGAGGTGAGGTAGCTACAAATAACGTGGGCGCCAGTAACTGCGTGCGTGAGGCACCTGCGTGTGCCTGTCTAGACTTTAATGAAAATGAGGCAGACTGATTATCCTGCACGCTGGCACAAAAAAAAAAAATGGATTTGTTCCTCAGGATGCTCACATTCTTCAGGCAAGGAATGATGGGGACTATCACAAACAGATGAATGTTAATACTTTTGAAAATTGGTTCACCACTCAGTTGCTACCCAATATTCTACCTGCATCCATAACAATCATGGATAACGCCTCCTACCACCCAAGAAAGAAAAAAAAACTTACAGCCTCCAGCAATAAAGCAGCCATCCGGGAACGGTTACAGAAAAAGGAGTTACTGTTCTTGACTATTTTCTTATGGCTCAACTCTTGATACTTGTCAAGTGACACACCACTGCTGAGGAGCAAAGTTATGTGGTAGATAAGATGGCTGCTAAGAGTGACCATAGGGTAGTTCGCCTTCCACCATACCACTATCCCCCCCAGATGGGAACTGCCTTGTCGTGGTGGGGGGGGCTTGCGTGCCCCTGTGACCTGGCGAGCTAGGCTAGAGGGGGCTTAGGCCCCTGCTCTGCCCTTTCGAGGGGAAGAGGGCTATCCATTCTAGTAAGGTCGCCAGTGAAGGGCCAGACTAAATGGTTCCTATGTAGGCTGCCAGTGGACCAGCGGAGCCAGCCGCTGGAGGGATCGCCCAATAGGGGCCGTCCTGTGCTGGATGGTTGGGTGTCCAGGCTGGGATGCTTTGGGAGAGGAGTCTCAGCTCTGTCGTGGACAAACATTGATATCATGTGGGGCCTTTTTTTAAAACGACTGGTCCGCATGGGGACGAGGTACCCCATCCACGGCAGCCAGCGCTCTCTCCCATTGTAGTCCCAGTAGGTGATTTCCTTGCCCTGGAGCCAATTTTTGTGTAACTTTATACATATGGTTAAACACAAAAAACTGTCAGGTTCTCGTGAGGTGGCTGACCTGGCCCACGAGACGTCATCTTTAGGTCTGAGTGGGAAGGAGGATTCCCCTCCACAAGGGCCTCCCACAGCAGTCTCCTGTTCTGGGAGTTCTTCTGAGGGACGCATTTCTGCTGCATATGACTCTTTTGATGGTAAATGTTAATCCATCTTTTTCTTATCACGCCTTGCACTGTCTTCTCAAGGTGTATGGCACGGTTCGCATTCGACTGGTTTATGATAAGGACTTTCCTTCTAACCGCTGCTATGTAACGTTTCTGTCATGTGATGAAGCCCGTTTGGCTTATGAACATGTAGCATCTCTGCCCTTGCTGGCTCTGGCTTTAAGACAGAACTTCTCCAGTCACGCAATATTTCAGACAGTGACATGGATTACATCCCAAATCTTTTGAAAACTATTCAGAGAATTCAGTTCCTGAAGTCCGCCAGATCCCGCCTCCACGTTGGTTTGTGGCGTACTACAGAAATGGGCGTGGAATTTCATCCATGCCTCCCGGTACCTGTCCAAAGAGATCGGCACGATTCCTGAGGGAATCTCAAGAAATATGGGAAGGGGTGCTCGTGCGAGCTAAAGATATACGCAAGCGAGGATGTTGCAACATCTCCCATGCCCTTCTGACAGCATGTTTGAGACTGTTAAGGCTCATCCCACCTTTAATTATAGTAAAGGTTGTGTGTACAGTCAGGATCTTTGAATTTCCTGAGGAGGAAATACTAGCAATGTGTCCTAGCTCAGTCCAGAAGGTGACTAAGATGAGGAACTCCTCCAACATGGTCCTTCTCACCTTTTTGGTTCCACCCTCCTGACCGTGTTAATATCGGTCCTATCAATCTTAGGGTGAGGCGTTTTGTTTCTCGCCCTCTTCAGTGTTTCTCATGCTATGGGTACGGTCACGGAAAAGCTCCTGTAAGGAAGCTTCTCGATGTGGTAATTGCTCTGCACTAGACTCACATTCTGAGGAGCATTGCAATGCTGTTGCTTATTGTTTCCATTGCCGTGATGCTCACCAGGTACGTTCCAGGATATGCCCAAGGTATCGCCTGGAGCAGGACATTCTACAGCTTGCTAACAGTCAGTTCATCAGCCTCGGTAGCGCCCGCCGTGAACTCCTGTACCGCCAGAAGGACGGTACTGGTGCGACATTCTATGCTTCATTGGCCGCTCGCTCTTCAGCTGAGTCTGCCGGTCCGAAGACAACTCCTCCTGCTACCTCTCGCTCTGTTGGGGCGGGTGGTCCTGTTCATTTGGCCAATAGGTTTGCCCTTTTGTCCAATGACTCGGTTGAGTCATCTCTTAGAAGTGACGAGAATAATACGGACTTGACCAAAGTCACCCATGTAGTGGATGTCCATTTGCCCCCTGTATCGCCTAAGCCTTTGAAGGGCCTGACCAAACAGCACTGCGGCTCTGCGGAGTCGATAGATTTAGCTCAACATAAGCAATCTAAGGTTTCTCCCGGCGCACATGATCGTGAGTCCTCTAGGGACCGCTCTGCAATGGTAGCTCCAGTAGTTTCTGTCCAGCCTTCTGTGATGCCCTCCGTCTCAGATCGGGCTTCTTGTGATGAGGACGGTCTTAGCATGGACACGTCCGATGATATTGTCACAGCCGTCCTTCGTAGACCCGCTGTATCAAAAAGTGCAGTCCAGCCTCGTCTTCCGATGACCGGTAGGAGTGATGATGGTTCGCATCACTCACCAGTAGACCGAAAGGCTGCGGTCCAACGACCCGGCACATCTCAACTCCCGGTGTCTTCTCGTCGTTTGATTATTTCTAGTCAGGTGAGTCACGGGCAGCCTTCAAAAGGCTCGCCCGTCCACTGCACCCAAATAGTCATCTTCAAGCTTCTACAGTGGAACTGTAGAGGCCTTCGCGCCTCGTGGGGAACTCCGAGCTTTGCTGTCGGAGTTCTCTCCAGCCTGTGTAGCTCTACAAGAGACTATGCTAGGTGATAGTACTTATTCTAGTCCTCCTGGCTATCGTGCCTTTTTAGCACTCCTTTCCCTGACCAGGGCCACCACGGTGGCACAGCTATTCTAGTCCGTCAGGATATACCTGTTATCCCGTTACAACTTAACTCTCCCTTCAGGTGGTTGCTGTTAAGGTCTTTATGGGACGACTGTACACCATTTGCAGTTTATATCTCCTCCTCGGCTTCCTGTCTCCAGGGGTGAGCTTGACGGCCTGGTGCGTCAGCTGACTCCGCCTTTTCTTTTGTTGGGAGATTTTAACGGCCGTCACCCATTGTGGGATGAAGGTGCTAGTAATCCTCGTGGGGTTTTAATCGGTTCTTTTATTGAGGATGAGGGATTGGAGGTTTTAAATTCTGGGGATGTTACACATTTCCACAGTCCTACTGGGACTTTTACAGCTATCGATCTTTCTCTGTGTACATCTAATTCTTTCCTTGATTTTAATTGGCGGGTCCTACCGGATTTACACGGTAGTGACCACTTTCCTATTTTATTGGAATCTGTGACCTCTGAGCCACAGTCCCGGCCCCCACGCTGGGTTTTAGACAAGGCAGATTGGCCTCGATTCACAGACCTTAGCTCTTTTATCTGTTCGTTGGCTGACTTTTCTACTTGTACGGAGGTTGTTGATTATTTTACCGACTTTTTACATTCAGCAGCGCTTCAGACAATCCCTAGGACGTCCAGTCGCTTTACTAAGCGTCCCGATCCTTGGTGGTAATGCTGTAAAAGAGAAACGGGCAGCTTTCTCTCTTCTCCAGCGACATCGTGGGGACCTGCAGTGTCCGGAAGCTTTTCGACGCTGCAAAGCTCAGGCCCGCCGTGTTTTGAAAGAGGCACAAAGAGCCTCTTGGAGAGCTTATGTCTCTTCCATAAACGTCCGCACCCTTCATACGGATGTCTTCAACAAAGTCCGCCGAATTGCTGGGAAGTATTCTGTTCCTTCCCCACCAGTTTTGTTGTCTGCTGGGCGAACGGTAGCAGATCCTAGGACTGTCGCCGACCTCTTCGCAGAGCACTTTGCCAGTGTTTCCCAGAGGCATCCTGCAGCCCCGGGCGCACGTCACCACCAGAGAATGGAATCTCTCGGCATAAAGTTTTCTTCCGCTGGAGGGGAGTCTTATAATGTCCCTTCTCTGCCTCCGAGTTGCGGACTGCTTTGTCCCAGTGTCATGACTCTTCTCCTGGCCCAGATGATATTCCTTATGCCTTCTTGCGCCACATGTCTGACAGTGCTTTTAACTTTTTATTAAATCTTTATAATATGATTTGGCATACCGGTGACTTTCCATCTTCTTGGGCTGTGGCAGTGGTTCTCCCATTTCCGAAGCCTGGGAAAGATAATCTCCAGGCTACGAACTACCGTCCTATATCTTTGACGTCCTGCATTTGTAAAGTGTTAGAAAAGATGGTAAATGTAAGACTCATGTGGTACTTGGAGAGGGGAAGTACTTGTCATCGGTACAGTACGGCTTCCGAAAGATGAGGTCTACTACTGATGCTCTTTTATCCCTAGAGTCTTCCATTTGTGAGGCCTTCGCTAATCACCACCATCAAGTAACAGTGTTTTTGACCTGGAGAAGGCCTACGACACGGCTTGGTGTCATGGCATTTTACAGTCTTTGTTTAATTTTGGCCTTCGTGGCCACCTTCCTATTTTTATCCAGCAGTTTTATCCAGACGTCTTTTACGGGTTCGAGTTGGGAGTGTTCTCTCCGAGGCTACTGCTTTAAATGATGGTGTCCCACAGGAAGTATTCTTAGTGTTACACTATTCGCAGTCGCCATAAATGGTGTTATAGATACTCTCCCAGATGGCATTCACAGCTCCTTATATGTTGATGATTTATGTGTTTCTTTGCTGCTGCTAGGATGTCACTGATTGAGCGCAAGCTCCAACTGGCGATCAATAGGGTGTCCAGTTGGGCCAACATGAACGGTTTTCGATTCTCCACCTCGAAGACCGTAGCCATGCATTTTGTCGCAACCGTGGTGTCCATCCAGACCCTGATTTATACCTCGCCAATAGACGCCTCTCATGCGTGGAGGCGACTCGATATCTTGGCCTTTTATTTGACAACCGTCTCACCTGGGTTCCCCATTTCCGTTCTCTTAAGGCGTCTTGTCGGCAGGCATTATCCCTTCTTCGGGTTTTAAGTCACACCTCTTGGGGTGCGGACAGGGACACGTTGCTGCTGCTTCACCGTACACTCATACTTCCCAAGCTGGAATACGGCTGTGAGATCTACTCATCCGCAACGGATGCACGACTACGCACGCTTGACCCCGTGCATCATGCTGGGGTCCGCTTGGCTACGGGTGCATTTCGGACATCTCCAATACCTAGCCTTCTAGTGGATGCTGGTTTCTGGCCGCTCGACCTCCGGCGCCAGTCTTCGATGCTCCGGTGTTGGTTTCGCACCCACCGTCTTCCTGATTCTGTCCCTTGTCTGTCAATGTTGCGGGACTCGCGTTCGCAGGCGTATGTCACTCGACCGAGTCTCCTAAACCTTTTGGCCTTCGTGTTGCAAATCTCATGGCGGAGTTATCTATCGACCCCACTCCTGTGTACTCTTTCCGGCTCCCACGAGTTGGTTATTGGCAGCTTCCTGTTATCTCATTATGCCCTCCTGCCATGGATGGCAAGAAGGATTTTCTGCCAGCTCTGTCCCACACACGGTTTTAGAACACTTTTTATCCATTCTGATGATATCCCTGTTTTTACTGATGGTTCCAAATCCGACGCAGGCGTTGGGTTTAGTGTGGTTTTCTCGGTTTTTATCGGTCTGGCACCCTTCCTTCAGTGGCATCCGTCTTTACTGCGGAGCTGTCTGCCATAGTCCTAGCTTTACAGATAATTTTACTCTCCCGGTTTCGTCTTTTACAATTTTTAGTGACTGTCGCAGTGCTCTTACTTCTCTCTCTTGCACTATATCCTTTAACCCTTTGGTTTTATCAGCCCTGGAGTGGCTATACCTTCTTACCCAACGAGGATATCGTGTTGGGTTCTGTTGGGTCCCTGGTCACGTTGGTGTTCCAGGAATGAACACGCAGATCGCCTCGCTAAAGAGGCAGCAAGTCGCGCTCCATCTCCTGCCCTGTTCCGTTTCGAGATGTCTTTCCTCTAATTCGTGAGGCAGTTGCAGCAATTTGGCAGAGGAGATGGCTAACGGGGGTCGCAACCTCGAAAATGGGAGAGATCACTACTTCCTCTATCCTCACTGGACATACACCCATGTCCGGGATCGACGTTTACAGACTTTATTGGCGCGACTGCGTATAGGTCACACGTACCTTACACAAAGGTACCTGTTGACCAGGGACCCTCAACCTTATTGTGATGACTGCCTGGTGCCGCTAACGGTGTGGCACCTACTAGTGGAGTGTCCCAGTTTGACTGACTTAAGACACCGCTAGCTCTACCGCTGTCGTGGTAGAGATAGCGGTGTCTATTATATCTCAAAGGTCCTTGGACCAGAATGCCTGGCCCAAGGCCATGACGTTTATAGATTTTTGGGAGAAGCTGGCCTTCTCCGAAAGCTGTGAATTTTATTTTATTTTATTATGCATTTTAATGTTTTATGTATTTTACTGTAGTCTTTTGTTTTTAGTTACCATTAATTTTATCGTTTTTACTTGCTATTAGTTATTTTATGATTTCTTTTAAACCCTTTTTGTCTTAACTAAATATTTTGATGCTGCGCCATATGATCTCTGCGCCTACAACTAAATCCCCCCAGTACCACTCTCAGTACGTACAACTCCATTGAATTGATATGGGCCTAAGTGAGAGGATACTTTGCCCTGAGAAATGACTCTAAGATGGCTGCTTTGAAGCCACTGGGAAGTGAAGCAATAAACAGCTCCATGAAAGAAAACTGGGCGAATGGTGTCGCCCATGTTGAAAAACTGTAAGACAATGGTGCAAGAAGAGATATTCTCACTGATAAATTTGTAGATTCTTTCACAATCACTGACATCATCTAATGAGGAATCAGAATCAGAGATGTACCGATGTATCGGTATCGACTTATTTTCTGCCGATACTACAAATACTTAAAAAAGAATTTATTACGTCGTGTATCTCACTCTGCAAGTTGTTTTGTTAAGCGGAATTTTGATGTTTTATTGCGGTAAAAATAAATTGATGATAATGCCAAATTATTTAATATTGAGTCCGTGGTGTGTAGTAGTAGAATATATTTTTTTGCTAATGAGTCATCATTGCTACCGTACGTGTACGAGACGTGTAGTGGACTCGGTGCCTTGCTACATCCTTCACATCAGCTCAGAGAGAGAGAGAGAGAGAGAGAGAGAGAGAGAGAGAGAAAGAGAGAACATGACTGCCCACATCTTGCTCACGCACATACTAAAGACTTGTACATTCATTTGTGCGTATGTGTAATTTTTGTACTTTGTGTGTGTGTATGTGTTTCACTGTTTGATCTGCTGCAGTCTCTGACGAGACAGCCAGATGTTACTCTACGGAACGAGCTCAGAGCTCATTATTTCCGATCTTCGGATAGGCCTGAGACCAGGCACACATCACACACCGGGACAACAAGGTCACAACTCCTCGATTTACATCCCGTACCTACTCACTGCTAGGTGAACAGTGGCTACACGTGAAAGGAGACACACAAAATGTGTGTGTGTGTGTGTGTGTGTGTGTGTGTGGTTGGGTGGGCGGATAAATGGGTGGTGTGTATACGTTACATCGGCATATATTGTTTCTCAACTTGTGCTCTGCCATCTTTAACCCATAGTTTTATAAAGAATATTGCAAATTATTCAGATTCTAGAGTAACAGAATCATCACCCCACTGGCTCCCAGGCTAAGCACTCAGGAACACTCATATTTCAATTCAAGGTAAAATGTAAGAGAGCAGTTTTAAGTAAGGCAAAATACTCCATTACAGTGTCACCAGACTGGACGAAACTTGAATTGATATTTATAATCTCAATTTAAGGTAAAACACAACAGTGCAGTTTTAGTGAAGACGAAACATTATAGCAGTGTCATCATGCCATCGAAAGGCACACCCAGAACTAGCTGTAAAGTTTTGTATATAATGAATCTTAACTGAAAGTTCTTCACACAAAACTACATGCACTTACCACACATACACCCTTCACTCCAAATCAAAATTTAAAAGAAAAATGGGACCCAAAATAAACAACGCCTCAGACCCCTCTGGGAGGGACACCTCTCAACTTTCTACCAAACATGTCCCAGGTCGGACACCTCTCCTGTTGAAGACCACAAATGCCTTGACACCTCCCTCAACTTTCTCTACATTAACTTCTGCAACATTCGCGGTCTTAGATCTAATTTTCAATCTGTGGAACACCACCTCTCCTTTACTAAACCTCATCTTCTTTTCCTCACCGAAACACAGCTGTCTGAGGCAACATTCTTTACAGTAGCCTCAAACTCTGTTCCTCCTACTTTCTCTATTCTCATTTTCATTCCAAAGCTGGATGTTGCGTCTATGTACGCAACGACTTAACTTGCTCTCGTGCCCACGCTCTTGAGTCTTCCGAATTTTCCACCATCTGGCTACGACTTAACAGTCACTCTCAAACTAAATTCATCTGTGCTGTTTATCTCTCCCATAACTCTTCTGACTATAGTAATTTCTTTGACTACTTAACTTCTAAAGTGGAGCACATTCTGTCCCTCTACCCTTTCGCTGAGATTTCCATTCTTGGAGATTTCAATGTTCACCACCAGCTTTGGCTTTCCTCTCCTTCACTGACCACCCTGGTGAACTAGCCTTCAACTTTGCTATCCTCCATGACCTAGAGCAACTGGTGCAACACCCTACTCGTATTCCTGACCGTCTTGGAGACACGCCCAACATTCTTGATCTCTTCCTCACCTCTAACCCTTCTGCTTATGCTGTCACCCTTTCATCTCCGTTGGGCTCCTCCGATCACAATCTCATTTCTGTATCTTGTCCTATTTTCCAATCCTCCGCAGGATCCCCAAAGCGAAGGTGCCTCTGGCGTTTTGCCTCTGCCAGTTGGGGGACCTGAGGAGGTATTATGCTGATTTTCCTGGAATGATTATTGCTTCCGTGTCAGAGACCCATCTCTTTGTGCTGAACGCATAACAGAGGTGTTAGTATCTGGCATGGAGGCGTACATTCCTCATTCTTTTCTCAACCTAAACCTTCTAAACCTTGGTTTAACTCAGCCTGTTCTCGTGCTATACATGATAGAGAGGTTGCCCACAAAAGGTACTTGAGCCTTCCATCTCCTGAATCTCATGCACTTTATATCTCTGCCCGGAATCATGCCAAGTCTGTTCTTCAACTTGCCAAACACTCTTTCATAAATAGGAAATGTCAAAATCTTTCAAACTCAAACTCTCCTCGTGACTTCTGGCATCTAGCCAAAAACATCTCAAATAACTTCACTTCTTCATCTTTCCTCCTTTATTTCATCCTGATGGCACCACTGCCATCTCTTCTGTCTCTAAAGCTGAACTCTTTTCTCAAACCTTTGCTCACAACTCCACCTTGGACGATTCTGGGCTTGTCCTCCCTCTCCTCCTCCCTCTGACTATTTCATGTCTACAATCAAAATTCTTCGTAATGATGTTTTCCATGCCCTTGCTGGCCTAAACCCTCGGAAG
Source organism: Portunus trituberculatus (assembly GCF_017591435.1). Taxonomy (NCBI): domain Eukaryota; kingdom Metazoa; phylum Arthropoda; class Malacostraca; order Decapoda; family Portunidae; genus Portunus; species Portunus trituberculatus. Next base: position 4,906,608 of record NC_059293.1, read on the forward strand.
GCTTATGGACCTGATGGGGTCCCTCCTATTGTTCTCAAAAACTGTGCTTCTGTGCTTGCACCTTGCCTGGCCAAACTCTTCCAACTTTGTCTATCGACTTCTACCTTTCCTTCCTGCTGGAAGTTCGCCTACATTCAGCCTGTTCCTAAAAAGGGTGACCGTTCTAACCCCTCAAACTACCGTCCTATAGCTTTAATCTCTTGCTTGTCTAAAGTTTTTAATCTATCCTGAATAGGAAGATTCTCAAACATCTGTCACTTCACAATCTTCTGTCTGATCGCCAGTATGGCTTCCGTCAAGGTCGCTCTACTGGTGATCTTCTGGCTTTCCTTACTGAGTCTTGGTCATCCTCTTTTAGAGATTTCGGTGAAACTTTTGCTGTTGCGTTAGACATATCAAAAGCTTTTGATAGAGTCTGGCATAAAGCTTTGATTTCAAAACTGCCCTCTACGGCTTCTATCCTTCTCTCTGCAACTTTATCTCAAGTTTCCTTTCCGACCGCTCTATTGCTGCTGTGGTAGACGGCTACTGTTCTTCTCCTAAACCTATTAATAGTGGTGTTCCTCAGGGTTCTGTCCTGTCACCCACTCTCTTTCTATTATTCATTAATGACCTTCTTAACCAAACTTCTTGCCCTATCCACTCCTACGCTGATGATACCACCTACATCTTTCCACGTTCTTTCAGAGACGTCCAACCCTTCAGGAAATTAACAGATCACGCGGGACGCCACGGAACGCCTGACTTCCGATCTTTCTAAAATTTCCGATTGGGGCAGAGAAAATCTAGTAGTTTTCAATGCCTCAAAACTCAATTCCTCCATCTATCAACTCGACACAACCTTCCAGACAACTATCCTCTTCTTCAATGACACTCAACTGTCTTCCTCTTCCACAATGAATATCCTCGGTCTGTCCTTTGCTCATAATCTTAACTGGAAACTTCACATCTCATCTCTTGCTAAAACAGCTTCTATGAAGTTAGGTGTTCTGAGGCGTCTCCGCCAGTTTTTCTCGCCCCTCCAACTGCTTACTCTGTATAAGGGCCTTATCCGTCCCTGTATGGAGTACTCTTCGCATGTTTGGGGGTTCCAGTCACACAGCTTTGCTTGATAGGGTGGAATCGAAAGCTCTTCGTCTCATCAACTCCCTCCTCTGACTAACTGTCTTCAGTCTCTTTCTCACCGCCGAAATGTTGCATCCCTTTCTATATTTTATCGCTATTTTCATGGTAACTGTTCTACTGATCTTGCTAACTGCATGCCTCCCCTCCTCCTGCGGCCACGCTGCACAAGGCTTTCTTCTTCCTCTCATCCCTATTCTGTCCAACTCCCTAATGCAAGAGTTAACCAGTACGCTCAATCATTCATCCCTTTCACTGGTAAACTCTGGAACTCCCTCCCTGCATCTGTATATCCAAATTCCTACAACTTGTCTTCTTTTAAGAGGGAGGTATCAAGGCATTTGCTCCCCTAATTCTGGCTGACGGTTTTGGCACTTTTTCTACTTTTTGGAGACCCAGCGCTCAAGTGGGCTTTTTTCTAACTTTCTTTTTTTTTTTCCCCTTGGCTGGCCCTCTTCCCTACGTAAAAAAGAAAAAAAAAACTATATAGTACTTGCTACTGAATAGCAAATATTTTAATTAAAACAAGGAAAATCTCTCTCTCTCTCTCTCTCTACCGTTAAGCGGTATTTATAAGTGACGGTCACGGATTTTTCACCTTTAGACAAAATATTGGAACCCATAACACTCAGTATGACTTATTATTTCCCTATCGATTGTTCAAACTGGACGAATGAGGATTTACATGTCTTTTTTCAAGGTCAGAAAATGTGATACAAATAAATCAGTAAAGATTGACTATTTCCTTATGTGGACAGTATGCTATCCAGATTGCAGGGTAAATGTTTGCTCGTGATCCCCCTTGTTATTTTTGACAACTTTTAATTTGTCTTAACATCGTTAATCTAACTTATGTAAACTAAGCGAATATGACCTAATCTAATCAAACATCACAACTAACCTAACATAATCGAATAATAATGTTACGTCGCTTCCACCGTCCCCACAGCTTCCACAGCCGCGACAGGAATTCACTTACCACAGCGGCAGCCCAGGAGAACACGGGACGATCGGCAACAGACACGGGGATGTTTCTGGGCGAAGATTCGTGGCTAGCAAGGGTAGCGATGCACAAACACACACCCAGACTCAGACAGACTTATTCAAAGAAGCAGGGTAACCGGAAACACTTAGCCCAATTCCTTTAGTTTACTGGCACAGAAAGCAATACAGTACAAGGTGGCACACAGTACTTACATTGCACAGTTATGTACAAGCGCAGTGAAATGACAGTGGCGAGTGGAAAGATTCGTCTCTCAGCCTAGCAGGGACAAGAGGCAGGACAGCGTCTCATCGCGTATTCTGTCTCAGCAACGTCTTGTCCTCAGGAGAGAGAGAGAGCGGGTGACAGAGGAGAGCTGTCTCAGCAACGTCTTGTCCTCGAGGAAGAACTGGAGCTCGAAGAGAGCGGATGGCAGATGAGCGTCAAGAGCAAGGATGAAGAAGAGCCGCAGAATGTTGAACGTTGAAGGGGGGGATAGAAAAGATGGGTGGAAACTATGAAGAGTAAAAGTTGGTGGGAAGGGAAGTGTTGAGGGCAATAGTGGGAAAGGAAGTAAAGTGGGAGTGTAAAGATGACGGGCAAACCGTCTTGCTAAATATTTTTTTTTATTTTTGCTCACCCTTGCGGCTTACTCTAGTCATTAATCCATATTCAATAATCAATAATCTGTGGCTCTTTATCGAACTGATAAGGGTCCTTTTTTTTTATGATAGTTTCCTGCTTTGCCTCTCTCTGCTCCCAGTTGTCTGCAGACATTGCCGGTGTGCACCAACCCTTGCTGGGGAGGGGAAGTGGTAACGGGAGCCACCATGCTCTACACGACTGTTAGAATCCACACTTCCTCCCCAGCAATTCAGGGCGCAGAGCAGAGGGCGCATGAAAACTGTCATAGTGTCTTGTGTTTTGTTTGTGTATGTGTTTGTATTTGGAAGAGTTACATTAATTGGTGGGAGTGTTATGGAAATACTCGTGGATGTAGTGTTTCCCCTCAACCTCTCCCCGCTGCTGGATGTCTGCAGACAGTGCAGGTGTACACCACCCCTTGCCGAGGACGGGAAGCGGTAACGGGAGCCACCATGCTCTACACGACCGTTAGAGTAGCCACTTGCCCTCCCCAACAACTCAGGGCGCAGAGCAAAGGAGAGAGAAAACCATCCTTGTGTTTTGTCTGTTAGTTGTTATATTGTGTTCTAGGCCATGTGTGGTTGGTGTGATGTATGTTTCAAGTCATATGTCTCCAAGGTATGTATTCCTGGTCAGTCTCCTATTTTGTGAACATGGGGGATGTGTTAATTTTGTTAAGATACGTTATAGGTTTCCGAAACCAATTGTGTTCATTTTCGTGTTCGTAATCCTCGATTGCTTTAATTTATGTTGTATCCTTAAGTACGTTCTCTATTTTTTGTTTAATTGTGTTTCCTCTTTTATGGAATGTGATGTTTAAAGGGTCAAGGTTTGATAATGTGTGCAGTTCCTGTGTCGTTTTTTTATATGGGTATTTCTCTTGGTGTGCAAACCTTAATGCTCTGTTTTGTATTCGTTGTAGTGAAAGCATTTGTTGTTTTGAGAGTGCGTTAAGTGTGTAGGTTGGATATGTAAGGATAGGAAGGACACATGCTTTGACTAAATGCAATTTTATGTTGGTGTTTAGCGTTTCAAAGCGTTTTATTACTTTGAGTGCATGGGAAGCTTTTTTGATTATATGTGTGACATGTTTGCTGTATCCACGTGGGCAGAGTTTTAATCCTAATACATTTGCTTCATTTGAGTAGGGTATTAAGTTTCCTCCGATGTAAACCGGGGTTGTCTTTAATAACGCTATGGGGAGGATAGTGAATTTTAATGTGTTGGTTTTTATTTTCCCTTTGTTCTCAAAGTCATTTATGTTTTTAATTTCCTTCTCTATCTTTTTTGTTAGCATATTTCTTGATTTTCCTGCCTGGGTTATAATTTGTGTGATGTCGTCTGCGTATTGTATGTTTATCCCAGCTGTAATTGGTGGGGGGTATGTCGTACGTATATATTGTATAAAGTGTGGGTGATAGGCTGCTCCCTTGTGGTACACCACTGAGGAGTTGAAAGCTTGGGCCTTCGAAACTATTTAGTGAAATAGAGGCTGATCTATTGTCGAGAAAGTTACAAAGTAGTTTAGCTATTATTCTAGGAAGTTGTATCTGCTGTAACTTGTATTTGAGACCATTTATCAATACCTTGTCAAATGCCTTGGAGACATCTCTCAAAACTATACAACACTGTTTTTTGTCTGAGAGGGATTTTGAAATGGTTTCTGTGATTGTTGCTAGGGGCTGTGTCTGTTGATCTGTGTTTGCAGAAACCATGTTGTGTGTCTGGTAGTATATTGTTGTTCTCTAAAAAAGTTCTGACTCTCGTTAATTATTTTTTCATAGATTTTGCCAGGTACTTCAAGTAGTGATATGGGGCGGAAGTTATTGGAGTCTGTTGTTGGTTTGTTTGGTTTGGGAATAAGTTTTATTTTAGAGTGTTTGAATATGTTTGGGAAATATCCCATGGATAGCGATATGTTGAGAAGTTTTGTGAATATTTCTAAGACTTCATCTGGTAGATTCTAAAGAATGGTCTTATTTATTTTAGAGTATCCTGGTGTGTTATTTTGGAATTGTTTTAAAATGTTTTTAATTTTGTGTATTGTGATTTTGGATGTTAAGTAATTATTGTTATTTAGGTTATCTGGGTTTCTTTGATGGTAGGGAAGTATTTCTACAATGTTGTTATTAATGTAAGTGTTAACTATTTGATCGTTCTCTTGACCGAACAATATATTTTCTGTAGGGTTTATTCTGAAGATATTGCTCCAGATATCTCTGAAAATTTTTTCTTTGTCTTTTTCTTCATATATCTTTTGGTTATTTTGTATTATATACTGTGTTTGATTTGATGTGTTACCTTTTAATTGTTTTACGTTTTGCCAAAATTTCTTTGGGTCTTTATAGAGAGTCTCTGCTTTTCTTATTTTGTTTTCCCAGTTAGTTGTGTTCTGTTTTCTGCATTCTTCTACAATGGTGTGTTTTAAGGTTTTATATGTGATATATTTTGTGTAAGTCCATCCTGATATGAGGCTATATTCCATTAATCGTTTCACCCACCATTGCAGTTCTTTTATACGTTGGTTGTATATAGGTTTGTGTGTTGTTTTGTATGTTCTGGTTGGTATATGTTTTCCCATAGTTGTAGTTATTGCAGTCATCCATTCTTTTAATGACTTTTCCAGAGTTGGTTGGTTGATGTATGGGTCTGTGTTAATGTTATTTGTTTTAAGTTTTGCGTCTTCTTTGAATTCTTCCCAGTTTGTTTTGTTTGTTATGTATATAGGTGATGTGTTTATTCTAATGGGAGATGAAGTTATTTTAATGATCATGGGTATGTGGTCTGATTCTGTTGTTGGTCCGGGTTGAGAAAGTATGTTGTGGTATGTTTTGTTGTTAGTTAGTATTATATTTGGTGTGGATAAGGCGTTGTGAGATGTATGTTGAGAAATCTGGTCCTATGCGTGTTAATTTGTCATTATCAATAAGCATCATTAAGGCTTTACCTACGTTATTATTTGTTTTGTTGTCTAATTTGGGATTATGTGCATTTAAGTCCCCTATGATGTAGGTTGGTATTGATTGGGATGCTATTGCGTGGAAGTCTGGGATTGGTAGATAAGGTCTACGAGGTGGGAAGTATGTTGTTGCGATGTTTATCGGACCTGTACTTGTTTCTATTGTAATTTGCAATATGTCAGTGTCATAATCATCTTTTATTTTGTGTTTCAGGTTATGTTTAACAAGAATAGCTGAACCATCATGCAGTTCATCGCTGGAGTTAGTGAGGTAAGTAGTGTAGTTGAAAATTTTTATATTTTCGTTTTTTGATCCCGTGACTATTAAGGAGTATTATATCTGGGTTTATATCCTTGTATACGTTACTGAGGAGGTTTTCTTGTTGTTCCAGTGTTGTACGTTGTGTTGTAAAATAGTTAGTGTGTGTGGTGTGTGAGTGTCTGCCATGTTGTGTGAGATGTTGGATTAGGGGCTTTTAGTTTCTATTAGTATTACTTGTAGGAGTGTCTGTGGTAGGTTTTTGTCGATTTACTTCGTGGTGGTGTTCTCTCTTCAGATAGCCCATTACGAATTTTGTTAAAGAGAGTGTCCTCAATTATGCACCAGCAGTTAGACAGGTCTATCTCGTTGTTTATTAGGCAGTTATAAATTTTTTGTTCAGTATGTGCTGTGGTTGTGAATCTCCATTTAAATTTACCAGTATCAATAGCTGTTTTTAGGTAGTTCAGGCTGAATGATTCTTTTGGCCATCCTTCGCTCTTTTTTGTGATAATTTGCATCCCTAATTGTGCACCAGGGAGCTTTTCTAGTGTGGGCATGTCCTCAGTCTGAGTGTTAGTAGGAGTTGGTGTATGTTTGTTGCTCATAGTTATGTTCGTCTCCTGGTTTCGTGTGATAGTTTGGGAGGTGAGTGTGTTAGTGTTCGTTGTAGGTTCAAAGTGTTCTGAGGTTGTAGTGTCTAGGTTGTGCTGAGGCATTAAGTTGAGTATAGCACTTGAGGGTGGGTCTTCCGGTATGATTATGCTAGGAAGATTGTTTGCTTTATATAGTTTGTTTAATTCTGTGTTAAAGCTGCCTGGGTTGATCGAGTTCAGGTAGTGGGCGTGCATTAAGCAAGTTTGAATTTTAATGTTTGTTTTTCAATCGATCTGGCAAGTGGCAATAGGTTGATGCATGGTTTGTTTAGCAGTTTGGCTGTATGTGTGTGCATTAGTTTGTTTTCTTACTTTACGTTTTTCGGAAATAGCTTTTTTCCTTACAGGACATTTATTGTCTAGGGAATGGTGTTCCCCTGAACAGTTTATGCATTTTTTGGTCGTGGCATTGCATTGTTTCCAGTTGTGTTCTGTGCTAGAGCATTCTGAGCAGATTTTGAAATCATTTCCTCTGGGGCATTTGTTAGTCGGGTGGTCCTCGATAAGATAGCATTCTTGACAGGTCACACCTTTACCGGTGTGTGGAGTGTGTGTTGTGGTCTCAGTCCTACCCGAAGATCGGTCTATGAGCTCTGAGCTCGCTCCGTAATGGGGAAGACTGGCTGAGTAACCAATAGGCGACCGTGGGGAATTACACACACACACACACACACACACACACACACACACACACACACACACACACACACACACACACACACACACACACACACACACACACACACACACACACATGAATACTTTTCTCCACTCATCACTACCTAAGATTTTTGCTACCCGTCTGAATAACCGCTTCATAATGAGTGTACATTATTCTCCTACACAATTCTCTCTCTCTCTCTCTCTCTCTCTCTCTCTCTCTCTCTCTCTCTCTCTCTCTCTCTCTCTCTCTCTCTCTCTCTCTCTCTCTCTCTCTCTCTCTCTCTCTCTCTCTCTCTCTCTCTCTCTCTCTCTCTCTCTCTCTCTCTCTCTCTCTCTCTCTCTCTCTCTCTCTCTCTCTCTCTCTCTCTCTCTCTCTCTCTCTCTCTCTCTCTCTCTCTCTCTCTCTCTCTCTCTCTCTCTCTCTCTCTCTCTCTCTCTCTCTCTCTCTCTCTCTCTCTCTCTCTCTCTCTCTCTCTCTCTCTCTCTCTCTCTCTCTCTCTCTCTCTCTCTCTCTCTCTCTCTCTCTCTCTCTCTCTCTCTCTCTCTCTCTCTCTCTCTCTCTCTCTCTCTCTCTCTCTCTGTGTGTCTCCTGAGCGCCAATAGCCTGTAGTCAGATCGATATCTTAAGCTGAGGACTTCCACACAAAACACATTCCAGGCGTCACTTTCTCTTGCTTTAGGAGGAAAGAACATCAATATCTGCTAATGCAGGGGTTCCCAACCGGTTGGTCGCGAAGCCTTGCCAGAAGTAGCTTAGGATAATATTAATTTTATTTCATCAATTACATCTTTTATATTTTTGCATTTTTTTTTTTTTTTTTTTTTTGTTACGGTGCAAAACAAAACGTGTGTTACATTAGTTCACTGTCATTAGGTGATATTATGAGTTTATGTATGCGTGCATATGAGTGAATGTGCCTGTGTGAATGTGTATGTCACAGAAAATAAAAGAAAAATTAAGCTGCTGATAGTAAGCCCTAAATACTGGGGGTCACATGGAAACCACTGTGCTAATGGAAATGTTTGCCACTTCTGAGTACGAATTTCAGCTTGCAAGTCTCAGGCAAGGTTGTTACCACTGACCTACCAAACTGTGTGTGTGTGTGTGTGTGTGTGTGTGTGTGTGTGTGTGTGTGTGTGTGTGTGTGTGTGTGTGTGTGTGTGTGTGTGATTATTTCGTAACATGGAGTAGGTGAAATTATTTAAATGATTTGTGGCAGCAAGTGAATGAAATGTATCAGAAGAATGCGGTTCATCAGGAGTGTTGCCAGGCGAGGCGACACAGCGCCTCTCTGTCACGGCAAGGTGTGCATCGCGGCCTGCATAAGAAAACAAGTCCTGTAGTAGGAGGGAAGTAGAACGTTTCTTCCAGGACAAGAATCTCTTGACCTTGTACTGTATATTCGTCCTTCGATCGTTGCCTGTCACTTCGCGGCATAGCAGCACGCAGAGCAAAACCCGGCGGGACACCACGCTCATCACCTGTGGTGTACATTATTATAATTGTTATTGTTATTATTGTTAATATTATTATTATTATTATTATTATTATTATTATTATTATTATTATTATTATTATTATCAATGATATTTTTTATTAACATTGTTGGTGTTATATGCGTCATCATCGTTCTTGTTGTTGTCACCGTGGTTTTAGTAGTTTGTCCTCATCTACGGCGTTGCTGCTGTCGTCATCGTTGTTGTTTCCGTTGTTGTTGATGTCATCAACGTTTTCGTTTCCGATGTTGTTAATCTTTGATGTCACTGTTCTCGTTGTTGTCGCTGTTGTGAGGTGAGTTTTTCCTGTTGTGTCGTGGTGGTCCGTACAAGTGGCGTGTTCATGTGCAGCGCAGCCAACGTTGCGTTTAAGTCAGGGGTTCCCAACCGGTGGGTCGCGACCCCATGAGGGGTCGCAAAGCCTTGGCAGGGGGGTCGCGTAGCCTTGCCAGAAGTAGCTTGGGATAATATTAATTTTATCTCATCAATTACATTTTTTATGTTCTTACATTTTTTCTTTTTTTTTTTTTTCGTTTCGGTGCAAAACAAAAGATGTGTTACATTAGTTCAATGTCATTAGGTGATAATATAGGTTATGTATGAGTGAATGTGCTGTGCTGCTGATAGTAAGCCCTAAGCAGGGGGTCACATGGGTTTCAAACTTTTAGGTAAGGGGTCGCGAGTGCCAAAAGGTTGGGAACCACTGGTTTAAGTGAACCAATTGGGCCTTGCTTGGGGAAACAAACAAACCCTCTTTCTCCCTGTCCTCACTCCCATGCTGCCCGGTGACCGGCCTTCCTTGCATCGCGTCCCGTGCTCCACCCACCTTCCTATTATTATATATTCTAGCACACATCGTATTATTTCACCAACAGGTACCAGTAGAACAACAACACCGTCACTACTTTCGCCCTTAATGGTGTCTTTCATAATTATACAGTAATGAAAAGTTATCCTGTCGAGATGAGAAGTCATAAATAGAAGAGTTACAGAAAGGTTTTATAGATGAAACTTCCTCAAATTATTCTCAGACTTTGGAAGTGTAAATTTGTAAAAGTTTGTTTGTGTAAAGCTGTTGTGTTAGTTGTCATTAGCAACCAGTGTTGATTACGTAACACTTAGGCATCAGAGAGATGGTTCGTTCTACTTCAGCCCCTGAAACATGGAGATAATGTAAGCGAAGTGGTGATTTAAATTCTGTATATCATTGGAAATAGTTTATTGGATCATGTAAAAAAATATATATCTATATTTCAATAACTTATCAAAGATACTTCATATATGAATGAATAGAATGCTGGTAAAGGCTAAATGTTGGCATGATGTGGACGATGAGGCTGAGGGCGAGGAGAGTGATGCGGCTCATGTACAGGTGTAAGGCAAGGAGATTGATGAGGCTCATTTAGAGATGTGAGGCGAGGAGAGTGATGCGGCTCATTTACAGATGTGAGACGAGGAGAGTGAAGTGATCGATGTGCAATGCAAGGTGAGGGCGATGACGGAGTGATGAAGTGATTGTTGAAAGGCTCCAGCGATGACAGATGAGTGCAGAGAAGTGAAGTGCTGAGATCCATTGCTCCTCCTTCAGCAGCAGAGGTTTACTGCATCTTGGCATGAAGCCTCACGGTAATCAGCAGCTTCCTTGCTGCCTTCTTGAGTCCCCGGACGAGACAACGAGTCGCTGCCCGCAACCCCCACCACAGCAGTAGCAGCAGCAGCACCGCCACCGCCAGCAGCACGGCAGCCACGTCCACCAGCAGGTACTGGTGCAGCGGCATGTCGGCAGCCACTGAGCGCAGGTGTTGAGCGCCGCCGTAGCGCAGCACGTGCTCACTCCAATACACGGCGCGCTCCAGGGGGGTCGTTTCCTGGTCCCGCAGCAGGCGTGACCGCTGTCCCACGCGCTCCTGGAAGGCGGGCTCCTCCACCACCGATGTGATGGCTTCGTACACGGCGTCTTCAGACAGAGACTCCACGGTGAGCTGGCGGCCCAGGCCCAACGTCACGGCTTGCCTCACGTTCAGGTGCTGGTCGCTCATGAGTGGCATCCCAACCACGGGCACGTTGTGGTACACTGCCTCCTGCAGCGACAGCAGTCCGCCATGTGTGACGAAGGCACGCACGTTCTTGTGGCCCAGAACATCCTGCTGGGACAGCCATGGGCGCGTCATCACGTTGGGCGGCAGGTTCTTCAGGGCAGCACCCTCCCACTTCCACACGACGCGGTAGGGAAGGCGCCTGAACGCCGCCACCAGCGAGTCCCTCACTGTGGCCGGCATCTGCTCGCTGCGGATGGTGGAGCCCAGGCTGAAGAGGACCACGGGCACAGGCGAAGAGTCGATGAACTCCCGCAGAGCCTTGTCCTGGATGGGGCGCGCCGGCCGGCAGTGCATGGCGCCAACCTCCACCACGTTGGGCATGAGGGGTCGGGGATGTCCAAGGGAGTAGTGAGAGTTGACCAGCACCATCGACACGTTCTTCTCCAGTTCTGAGAGGGACACCGTGGGGTCGCCCAGCACACGCTGCACCACGCCGTCCAGCTTGTTCAGCACCAAGTGTTTGCGGAGGTAAGGGCTGGCCAGTCTGCAGAAGAAGACAAGGCTACGTTATAGCGGGTGTCACGTGACCTCAAAGCAATGACTTGCTACATGGTATACTACATTGTGCCAATACATGTCACAGATACCTACATGAAGAGAACAAGAGGCAAGAAACTCACCGGACCAGGGTGTTGACGGTCCTCTCCCACAGAGTCATGTGGTCCCCGTAGCTCAGGTACTGGTTAGGCACGTAAGCCGGGTTCTCGGGGGTGCCCAGCAGGTCTGCCGTCCACGGGGTGAGGCCAGAGGTGGTCACGTACATGAAGGGCGCCTTGAACTTGTGCACGAATGCCAGGCCGCACTCGTTCATAAAGGCAGGCAGAAGGATGAGGTCAGGGCGCGTGGCCCAGGCACTCTTCAGACCGGGATCTTGTAGAAAGGCTTCGCAGTACTTTGGCAGATGGCGGAGGACTTTCTTCATTACTTGAGAGTTTACATCCTTGCCTCCATTGACCTCGCGCATCTTGAAGACATCGAACTCGCCCGTCACTTTCCTGACCGACTCCCAGGCGGTGGTGGCGGCAAGGTCAGTGTAGGAGTGGGAGGCGTTTGGCGGGGCAGCGTGCAGCGACGCCACGGTTACTTGGTGTCCTCGCCGTCCCAGGGACTCAGCCAGCGGAGTGAGGATGTTCTTGTGAGATGGGGATCCCAGGGAAAGCACCATGAGCACACGGGAAGCCTCACTCAGCGCAGCAAGTGTCAGCAGCAAGATGGCTGCGAGTCTCATGTTTGAAGTTTTTTTTTCAGGTTGTCAACTCAAGAGGTGAGCTCACTATTACACTCCTTGTGTAAACTTTGCTCTGCTTAGGTTTGTCTGTTGCTCTGTTAGCTTCTCTCGCTCGGAAGGTGATCTGAAGCCAAGCCACGCCGCGGGCTCTTATATACCCGCTGCGCTCCCAGTGGGACCACACAGCTGGCCGTCTAATTGGTCGCCCCTCTATCCGTGGCCTGGCAGCCAGTTACCTGATTGGTCGCGCTTCTGTTTGTTGGTAGCATTACACCAGAGTGATATGATGCCCGTAGTTATCGCAGGAAAAAGATAAGGAAAATACTTATCAGTGTTAAGGATTCATAAGATGCATTGTCATCAAGGGCCACGGTGTTGACGAAATTAAGTCATTTGTTTGTATTTTCCTTTGAGATGCATGTGGGCACACACACACACACACACACACACACACACACACACACACACACACACACACACACACACACATGAAAGCAAAAGCCAAGCTTTGATTGGTTCAGCGTGTTTATATTAGGGGAGGTGATGCGGAGATGGGGACGGGTGGTGATGGGGAGGGAGATGAGGATGGGGCGATCAGGCCTGAACAGTGCCAGTCTTCAGGGATAAAACACACACACACACACACACACACACACACACACACACACACCTCAGTCTCTTTGAATGAATTGTCCGTGTCCTGTATTAGTTAGCGTAGTGAGCCTCGCCTTCATCGGCTGTGAAGTGGCGTGCGTGGGAAATAATGGCTAAGAAAGGACGGCAGACACTGCGCAACACCAGCATTAACTTAACGCCTCGTACAGCGTCCCGTTTGGCGATGAATGGAACCCGAGAGCGTCCTGTCGTAGTCAGTTAACCACGTACCAGCATAAAGACTGTTCGCCCGTGAGAAGGGTACGTTTGGCCCTAAACACGGGTGTGCCTCCCTGTCCCGGATGCGAGGCTGCCCCTCCCATGCCATGCTGCCGCTCTCCACACCAGGGCTAGCTCTCGCTCACTTTGCTATTACTCAAGAGACTATCCTAAATCTTGAATTCTGTAATAAGTTTCCATGAATATTCTGTTAATCATTTCCCGTGAATGGTTGCGATGATTGCCTGGTCGACCCGGCACGCTCCACTAAGTTGTAAGTCAGGTGCAAAGTGTCAAGTAATGCCCCAATGTGTCGTAATGATTTTTTCCTCTAGGTGACTTAGCATAGCAAAAATCCTATAAATGAATTACAGTCTTATGAGCTACCATAATAATGTCACCATCCATCCTTATTTTTACCATTCTGCCACGTGCACTCAGGCGATGAACTTAGCACACCGGCGAGACTGACGGGCTTTACATGTAGTGACTGAATAGTGTGGAGTGGCAGCGCTCTCGCCAGATTAGTTCAACACCTGAACTGTACAACAGAACAGCACTCACTGGTGTTGCTACTGGGCAGTATGTGTGGTATGCACAGCAACACACTGTGGTGTAGTGCTGCACTGTCACTCTTCCGTAACGCCCAAAAGTTTACAAAAAATGTAGCGGAAAAGGTTGGTGCATGCCGACCTTGACGTCAGTCAGTATTACTTGACACTGACTGTTGCTTCCGTGGCCCATCAACAGACCTTACTTGGGTGCGCAGCTCAGCTTTATAAATAGATGCAAGTACTGTATCATTATGTGGCGTCACTTGCATCCTGCCTCCTGCAGATTCACGGTGCACGGTGCTCAGTTACTGTGCCCTTAAACCACTCCATGAAGTATTAAATAACTCGACCTTGCCTGCCCGTCCTGCCGCAGGCCAGCGGTGGGTGTGTCCCGCCGGGAAGGTGGGACGAGTCAGCGCATGCCTGGTGCTTTATGGCTACATCACAGCCGTGGTGTGATGTCCACGTCAAAGCTGAATCTGCACACGTTTATGTTGGCCTGTCAAGGATAACGGGCTCAACCTGGACTAAAAAGCACACTGCGTTGGTTGGGTACACATTATAGTATGAATTCACTCTCTTACGTTGGGTAAATACCAAGCGAGAGGTGACCTTCAACTTTCGCAGGCCTGCCACTCTTCTCGTCACACACGCTATTCACCCGCCCTTTCCCTTCCCCACTCTCCCCTCCCACTCCCACTTTGTCCCAACGTGCAGAACGGTTACTAGATACACGTGCCGCCTGCTGGTACTATGTTGTCGTGCTGATGCGCCTCGCACTGATCCTTTTAAAATAAGAACTGTTTGTCAATCATTCTTCTGTGTTTGGTTTCCATAGTCAGGACTGATGATTGAAGAAAAATATATGGATAAGTAAATAAATAAATGAAATGTTCAAGAATGAATCTATATATAAGTTCAGTACATGAACGCCATGGGTGTTGTGCTGCTCCATAGCTTTCATTTGCCGGACATTTCGTTGTGCTTTCATCACAGATTCTCGGAGGCAACTGGGCGAGCGACGCAGATGCAGATAGTGTGTGCATGTGCATGTGACCCGCCGTGACGCGGCCTGGTGCATGCGGGTAAGCGAGCAACGTACGGCAGCCTGTCTGCAGCCCGGGGCGCGGTTGTGACTGAGTGGTGAACATCCAGCGTTGTTGCCTGGCAATGAGCCCAACTGGCTTTCACCCTAAGTGCGCAGCGCATCTTGACGGAAGTACGTTTTCGAGGAAAGGTCGTGGCCACACCCATCCGCGGCCAGGCCTGAGTGAGGAGGCCGCGTCGGGCACCAGTATGATGAAGGCCTTATTGGGAAGCTGAATAATTGTCAAAGTAATCAGCGCCGCCCCAGGGCGGCGAGGTCATCTTTATAATTATCAGCTGCAACGGTGAAGGATGCGTTGGTTAATATGGGATGGAAGAAAGCATGTTTTTTGTCACTTTTTTGGGTGTAGCATTATTACGAAACAGCGAGCTACGTTAAGAGCCACAACCTTGAGCACGGAGAGCCATGTTGCCGGGCAGGGACGGTCACCCTTCTCCCCCTCGCCACAAGTAGCTTGGTGGGTGCCGAGTGGGGGTGGGGAACGGGAGATGCATAGGGTGGGTGCGGGAGTCGATGGGTCACGGCTTATGGGTAATTCAAGGTGACTCGTAGCCGTGAGAAATTGTGTAGCGGGAGTGAAAGTTTAATCTTTATTGCTTCCCCTTTCACGGGAAGCAGGCAGTGACGAGGAGGGGAAGGGCTCGAGGGAGCAGCGGTATAGGTCAGCATGACGTACCACACTACTGCTGTTCACTTTCAAGGCGTGGACTTTGAGAAAGGAGAAGAGAATCGCTCCCTAGAGAGAGCGCAAATATTGGTATTGTTATGGTATTGCTTAGGTAGCGTGGTCGGTGAACAACGCGATTGAGGATAGAGCGAATGCCGCTATGGCACGCAACGAAACTTTGCATCACACTACCAGGCTGGAGCACTCCACGCCGCTGCCTTCACTCCGTCTCCACGCCGCGTGTTTTGTTTTGAATGCATCTTCACTCCAAGATAGACAATGCTGATGCTTTCCGGTTGTGTTTGCTTGCTGCTCCTTTGGGCATGTCTTCCATACATATGTTGTCACAAAGTTCACTAAATGCTACACACCGAGGACAGGAATACAGTCCTGTATAAAATAATCTGATGTCTGAAGTGCTGCTTGCAGAATGTAATATTTCATTTTATAGAAGAAAACCGTCTTTCTATATACAATCTGATCTATGGTGTTAGAAGCAGATATACTCGGTATACTTATTGATGTGCGACGAACGTGACAGCTGGTGGCATTACGTAACGTGATGACCCTTGCAGTGAGTGGAAGGCCGAAGGCGTAGCGGGTCACCTCACAGCAGGGCGTGTCTCACGTCCTGCCTCAGCCATACCTCATCCTGTCTTGCTCTGTAACAAGCAGGAGTTGCATAGATCAGCTGATGCCTCGCTGTAGAGCTTCCAACACTCCATGCCACACAAACTCTCTCTCTCTCTCTCTCTCTCTCTCTCTCTCTCTCTCTCTCTCTCTCTCTCTCTCTCTCTCTCTCTCTCTCTCTCTCTCTCTCTCTCTCTCTCGTGTTTTACTGCACTCCCTCCCCGATCTCCTTGCCGCAGTTCCTCCTACCTTTCTTGCTGCAGTCCCTCTCATCACCTGCCGCGCTCCCTCACGCGTTCATCCCGGCGAGTACATTGAGAATCTGTATGGACGGCAGTCTCTGTTAGGCGCCGCTAGTCATTCTGAAGATCTGGTTGCTTCACAAGTGGGGGCCGACCAGCTAATTCGCCGCAAATATGAAAGGCCAAACATCTACGCCCCCATTGAAAGAAAACAACTGCAGCAGAATTACTTAGTGGTGTCGGGTTCGTATCTGTCTGCTCTTTGTTGACAGACGAAAGTAAGACTGCTGTGAAAACTTTACAGAGATCATTTCATCTCTATTTGGTTGATATTTCGATCAAGTCGTTAGCCATGTTGTTATGGACAGCAGGCTAATATATTTTCAACTCGCTTTTGTATGTAAACATTAGGCTCTGAGCACACGCAGTTCGCAGGCGGACAGTTGCGTACAAGGGAATAACGAGGAACATAGCATGCCCTCATCAATATGACGAAGACTTGGCTGAAAGGTTAGCCAAATGCAGAAATGAAATAGACACTATAAAGTGTTCATAACTATCTGGTTTCTCTTGGAAACAAAGAGCGGAAAGCTGCGAACACTACGCGGTCTTACTCGAAACACACACACACACACACACACACACACGCGCGCGCGTGCGTGCCGTGTATGGAATGTCTCTAATACGAGTTACGCAATCAGCAGTGACTGGCTTGTTACTATTTGGCTTGTTGTTGTTGTTGTCGTTGTTGTTGTTGTTGTTACTGCTGCTGTTGTTGTTATTGTGTGTGTGTGTGTGTGTGTGTGTGTGTGTGTGTGTAATTCACCACGGTGTTCTGGTGGTCACCCAGCCAGCCTTTCCCATTACTGAGTGGGCTAAGAGCTCATAGACCGATCTTCGGGTAGGACTGAGACCACAACACACTCCCCACACCGTGACAGCGAGGCCACAATCCCTCCATTTACATCCCGTACCTATTTTACTGCTAGGTGAACAGGGGCTTCACAGTAAGAGGCTCGCCCATTTGCCTCGCCGCTCCCGGGACTCGAACCCGTGCCCTTTCGGTTGTGAACCGAGTGTGCGGTGTGTGTGTGTGTGTGTGTGTGTGTGTGTGTGTGTGTGTGTGTATGGCAGTAGTGGCTGTTTAGAAAAAATGCAAAAAGAAAGCTGGGGGTGAGCCAACAGTATAGGCCAGCACTATTGTGGGAGGCGGCGGTGCAGCGCCTGCAGCGCCTCATGCAGCACTGATAACTCGTATTCTTGCGTCTGTGGTGTTCGGCGGCGTCCCGGGACTTCCTCTGATGCCGAGAGGCACTCGCCGGCCTGTAAGTATGCATTGTTCCTGTCTGTACCTGACACAAGAAGTCTTCTCCTCATCACCTCGTTATATTTATTGTTTCTCTGCCGAGACACTATGCAGTGCACAATCTCATCCCCAAGAGCGGAGTACCTACCTACGGTGATGACGGTACTATTCCGAAATCTGGGTAGTCATAGAGATATAAGACATGCACCATGCTGTCAAATTTCAACTACATTACTACTACTACTACTACTACTAGTGCTGTTGCTGCCACTGCTACTGTTGCTGCTACTGTTACTGCTACTGCTGCTGCTACTACTTCTACTACTACTGCTACTACTACTACTACTACTACTACTACTACTACTACTACTACTACTACCACTACTACTACTATTCTCATATTGATTTTTTTATTATTCTTATTATTGTGGCAATAATAGTATTAGTACTAGTAGTATTAGCAGCAACAGCAGTCATCGTCGTCGTTGTTGTCGTAGTAGTAATAGTAGTAGTAGTAGTAGTAGTAGTAGTAGTAGTAGTAGTAGTAGTAGTAGTAGTAGTAGTAGTAGTAGTAGTAGTAGCAGCAGCAGCAGCAGCAGCAGCAGCAGCAGCAGCAGCAGTAGTAGTAATAGGAGCAGCAGCAGCAGCAGCAAAAGCAGCGGCTTCGGCAGCAGCAGCGGCAGCGTCAGCAGTAGCAACAGCGGCGGCAACAGCAGCGGCAGCGGCAGCAGCAGCAGCAGGAGCAGTAACAATAGCAGCAGCAGCAACAACAATGATAATAGTAGTAATGATAGTAGTGTTAGCAGCACCAGCAACAGTAGTAGTAGTAGTAGTAGTAGTAGTAGTAGTAGTACTAGTTGTTGTTGTTGTTGTTGTTGTTGTTGTTGTTGTTATTGTAGGAGTAGGAGTAGTAGTAGTAGTAGTAGTAGTAGTAGTAGTAGTAGTAATAGTAACAGTAGCAGTTGTTGTTGTCGTCATAATCAGTAAGTCTCCTTTGAGTCTAAACCTGCAGCACAGGGCGGTATGACAACACTACCAGCATGCAACACAATGGAGTCCAGGCATGTGTGTATGTGTCGGAGGGGGGAAGGGGACTAATGTCTCACAAGGTCTTGCATGTTGTTCCCGAGACACTGGCGCTGGTGAGGGGAGACTGTTTTGTGTTGTGTGCCCGCCTACCTCCAATGCTGATGGTGTGGCGTGATGCAGCCGAGGGGACGGAAGAAGGAAGGGCAGGAGAAAGGAGAGGATAAATGGCGCATCAACAGTTTTTCCCCTTAAGGACTTGATATGGTGCACGAGATGATGAGGATAGGCGTCGCGGAGACTATGGTGAGTAAGGAATCCGGCGGATCAAGGGAGAGATACCCTCCAAGGGTCTCCGTGGGCGTGAGCGGAAGAGCAGCAAGGAGAACATGTAGTAGACCTGATCTGGCTGTTTGATAACCACGCCACTCTGTGCTCGCTAGGATATTAGATGTTAGATAACTGCAATATAAAGGAAGGGAAAGGTGCACTTGGGATCTGCACCTTCTATATAATGTGTGTGGTGGAGGGTGTCAGTTGCTGTTGATGGTGATTCCATGGCTGTGCGGTGCGGAGAGAGAAGTAAGTGGCTGATGTCATTTGCGGCAGGAAGGAGGGTGTGGTGTGCAGGGCAGCAAGAGGGGCTTGGAGGCGTTTAGTGAATGTCACACAGCGGTGATACAGCTGTCAACCTGAAACTTAACACACCGGGGAGGGGAACAGAGGGGGAGGGGCTGTGGTACCTGGGGAGTTTGGATTGTGGCTTGATGATGGCACGCTTTGTGTGTGTGTGTGTGTGTGTGTGTGTGTGTGTGTGTGTGTGTGTGTGTGTGCATGCGCGCGTAGCAGTAGCAGCAGCAGCAGCAGCAACAACAACAACAACAACAACAACAGCAACAACAGCGCCAGTAATTACAGTGCAGTGCACACGTAAAAGGCCAGCACAGCAGGCCGGGCTATGCAGCAGGCGAGGAGGCAAAGATAAATTAATTATGAGGGAAGGTCAACCCGCAGTGACTGCCGAGTGGCGGCTCTTCACAACGTGAGATATGAGCACAATTGTTTGTTTTTTTGAGCAGCTTAAATATATCCCTCACGATAAAGGTAAGTAAAAAGTAGCAGCATAAGGAAAATTTGTCCCAAAACTCCATTGTATAGTGGAGAGGGGCGAGTAACAGGAAAATGTGCCCTATATTAAAGTGCTTATCTGCTTCATCAAGATGTCCTTAGTCGTCGTTATCACCACCTCAAGATCACTTTTACCCTGCACATGTCGCGCCGTGGAGGAGCAGCGTGACCGAGACAGACTGGGAGCTGACTGGAGGGGTGGGGCGTCAAGAGGGCTGATAGTGGTGGTAGTGGATGGAGAAAAAGGGAGTGGAAGGGAAGGACAGAAAGAATACATTTAATGACACAAAGAAGGAACAAAATGGAGCAGCTTTCTTTTGTGATGAGCAGCAAACACAACAGAGAATGATTAGCCAGTCAGTCATTAATGCTTTGATAAAGGTTTATTGCTTATATAATCTGCCCCACAATTTGATCCTTTTATTATTATAATAACTCCTGTTACTGTCTGTCCACGCCGGTCATCATTACTGTTAGCTTTCTAGTTAACTCGCCTGCGACATGTGACCTCAGGCATCTGGCGCTCTCCTCATCGCCACAAATTAATGTATGTGTGTGTGTAAGTGTGTGTGGTGTGAGTATTTCCATTGCCTCGTAATCAGATAAGAATTAATTCATATTTTCCTGCATACAATTGATCTGAAGTACTTGAGTGTTGATAAGATTCTTGTTCAATCTCTTAAAAACTGACTAGGTGTTTTTTCCTTCCTCAACCATCAGTCGTTATTTATTGCTGTCTTTCCTCCTTGTTTTTTACCATCTTTTTTTCCTCCTGCCTTGGTGGTGGTGGTCGTCACCTGTTGAAGTGTTGTGGACAGACAGTACGTGTGAATTTGTGGTGGTGTAATGCGTTGAGGAGGCAGCCTTGGTGTTGGTGGGATAGATGAGGGGGGAGGTCTCGCAACACCAGTGGGGGTCCAGGAGGAGCTGTTTGGTGGTCTAGCGCCGCCAGCAGAAGGTCGTCACGCCTCACGCCACACATTCGCCTCCTTCCCTTGCCTTTTTCTTTTAATACTTCCCTCATTCCACATTCAGTGTCATGCTGAGGATTAGCCAGATTGTGAAGATTTCTTTTTCTAATAATATGAAAATCTTGTTAATCTGTTAGATGAGCCATAAAAACACCCCTTGTAACTTCAGCCAATCTTTTGAGAGTAGTGAAGGTGAGGCGCAGAAGTATTTCAGAATACGGTCCATAATGTTTGACGAAAATTTGTCTCTTCTTAGCTTTCATCCTCGCTAGTTCTTTGTCATTTTTTTCCCTCTATCCCAGACCAGAAGTTATGATTTCCATCCCAACACTTTAGTTTCTAGGAGAGGTATCACCGACCAGTATCTTATATATATATATATATATATATATATATATATATATATATATATATATATATATATATATATATATATATATATATATATATATATATATATATATATATATAGATAGATAGATAGATAGATAGATAGATAGATAGATAGATAGATAGATAGATAGATAGATAGATAGATAGAGAGAGAGAGAGAGAGAGAGAGAGAGAGAGAGAGAGAGAGAGAGAGAGAGAGAGAGAGAGAGAGAGAGAGAGAGAGAGAGAGAGATCCTGTCGCAGTGTTGTAACTTTATCACTGCCTGAGATCAATTCATGGATAAGGATGATAGGTGGATGTTTAATGCAAGGATCGCCATACGTAGGCCTGATGATTTCTTCCAGCTTCTGTTGTTTTCCTATATCTTTATGTGAGGGAGTCCGTAGCCCTGCTCATTACTTCCCACTCAGCCTCAGCTCGTATAACTTCCCTTTAAAGTGCATTTCGTGAGTAGATAAGTCTCACCTCTGTCCCATTCCCTCCTCTTAGCTCTAACATCTTTCCTCTTAACCACAGCATTGCTTCTCTTCACTCTAATCTCTAGTATCAAAAGTTCCCCTTTCCTCTTACTTCCCTATCTCCATCAAAATATTATCGCAAAAAGATGTTATGCAGTATATCCGTGTGTGTGTGTGTGTGTGTGTGTGTTCACTGTTTGATCTGCTGTAGTCTCTGACGAGACAGCCAGACGTTACCTTACGGAACGAGCTCAGAGCTCATTATTTCCGATCTTTGGATAGGCCTGAGACCAGTCACACACCACACACCGGGACAACAAGGTCACAACTCCTCGATTTACATCCCGTACCTATTCACTGCTAGGTGAACAGGGGCTACACGTGAAAGGAGACACACCCAAATATCTCCACCCGGCCGGGGAATCGAACCCCGATCCTCTGGCTTGTGAAGCCAGCGCTCTAACCACTGAGCTACCGTGTGTGTGTGTGTGTGTGTGTGTTGAAACCAGCTGTTTTAACACTTTCCCTGCTCGTTGGCATGTTACTCTTAGTTACTAACCACTCTGAAACGTTTCCAACCCTACAGCTGCCTCCAAGCACTACACTAGCTAAAAATTGTTGAGTCTTCTTTTAATTCCCCCTTTTCTATGTCAGTGATGATTAAGATTTCAAAATGTTAGTGCTGTGAAGAGTTGTATATCACAGTCACAGGGTTTCAATTCCCATGCTTCTTTTCACAGATGAATGGCATGTCGCAGTCAGTCTCGAGAGTAAGTTTCTGCCGCCATCTCCTGTCCAGCCTCTTAGGTAAAGTAATCCGTCCAGTATAGTGCAGCTTCAGTTTCTCCTCATTTTCCTTGGTTTTAACTCATATCAGTCGTATGTTGGCCTTCGTGTATTGCATTACTGAGCCAACCTTGATGTTCTGATTGAAAACTGCAACTTCCTTCATTTCCTGTCCCCCTTCATATTTTAGTTGCCTCCCGAAGATTATGTAGGTTCTAAGTATATGACGCTTTACCATGTGTGTTCATCTCTGGGTATTGCATATCCGAGCCAGTCTTTGTCTCTTGAATGGAAACTTATTTCGTTCCTCACTTCGTACTTTACCGCATGCTTTCGTGAAAAAGCGTGCAATCTTTGGCGCTTTACCTTTGTGTGTCGGTTGCATTGCATTAATGATGGAAACTTAAGCTTCCTTCATTCCTTTTTTTTTTCTTTATAATCTGTACCAGTGGAGAACGAGCAGCATGTAGCATTCTCCCTGTGTTGTATCTTCTGATCGAAAGTTCTTGCCTGTCTCGTATTTCTCATTAAAAGCTATGGTATCAGACTCCTCAGTTCATGCCTGATATGTTACCGCTCCTAGAAAAAAATAAGTTGTGGTGCGCTGAATATTTTAACGCAGGGAGGTAGTGCTGCCACCCTTTCCGGACTGCAGCATAGGAGTGTGGTGGCCACTTAATTAATCCTTTCTCCGCCTCCACCTTCTCACTTCTTTTCCTCCGCTGCCTTCATATTCCTATTCGCAGGTGCCTAGGGTCCATTTCCAGGCTGCGTGAGTCTTGGAGCGGCTCTGATCAAGATTTGAACCCGAGATTTCTTGTACTCAGACGAATTGTTATGAACTCGTGGGAACCTTGCTTGTGTTTAGTTTTCTTTCCTTCCACCGTGTACCTTTAGCCTCTTACTTTTCTGTGAGTGTTTGTCCTCTTTTCTTTCCCCGTGTGCCTAAAATGTACCCTATTACACCTTACAATGTTTCATACCAAGGCCCTTGTTTTGCCAGGCGTGAGTGCTCAAAAGGTCATTCCTGGTGGTGGAGAGTGCATGGTCACACCAAGAGGCAGCATCAGTGGGACCGGCGGTTGATCATTCTCAAGCCGCGTTTTTTTTTTTTTTTTTTTTTAAGAATATAAAACAGTTGTTCCCCCAAGTGACGAATCAAGAATGTGTTTGTTGGGCGGCGGACGAGCGGCTCTGATTGCACTATACTTTGAAAAATGTCATTTGTTACTTACGTTGTATCTTATTAACATAATTATATATAGTGCTTTCTTGATTGCCATCCCATCAAAAATCAAATGAAACAGTCGCTTATGTGATTTGGTTTGGACCGAAAAAGTGTCTGCAGCGTGTGTGTGTGTGTGTGTGTGTGTGTGTGTGTGTGTGTAAGGCGTGCACTGTTGTGTCCAGGCAAGTCTCACTGCGCCTCAGTCTTTGGTTCAATACACTGTAATTGGGTGAACACCATTATGGATGACGCAGACAACTGGTGCCCCTCCCCACAGCTCACTCCCAGGCTATCACAAGGCCACAACACAGATTACTTTGAGAAGTGTGGGGCGTCAACCCTGAGGCCCCTCGTGGTGACGAGTGGTGGGCCTCTCGGCTCATCACCAGGCGGTGAGTGGCGCAGCGCGATGAACGCTCAAGACCAGTGTTTCCCATATACCTATGATATATATATATATATATATATATATATATATATATATATATATATATATATAGTTAGATGGACAAATAAATACGTAGATAGATAGATAGATAGATAGATAGGTAGATCGATAAATATTTGCCGTGTTTGTATGTTCTTAAGGAAGAGGCAGCGGATAAGATACATAGTAATCCGTTCCACAAGCCCACCCGCTGTTACGTTCACCGGTTAAACTGGTAAGATTGGCATCGGAGAGCCGGTGAACAATAACAATAAAAAAAAAAAACACTGCAGGTTCAACTGGTGAGGAAATGCAAAAGGGGGTCACTTTAAAAGCTACTTTAATAACCCATAATGAAATTGACACATATATAACAAGAAACATGAAACACAGATATATAACATGAAACACAGGAAAATGACATACACATATACATATAACACAGTAATAAATACAACAATAAAGAACCCAACTTAATACCTAACAATAATCCTAATCCTATATAGAGGCAATGTGGAAAACACGGACGAGGGAAGTGATACTTATGCGGTGTCGCAGTGGTGAAATGCTGGGTGATGGTTGATCCCACGGCAGAACCAAGAGGCGTTGTGTTCACTGGTTGAGGCTTGGATCTCAACTGCCAATCCAGAAAACCAAGAGCTGGCTCAACACTTTCGGTTGAGTCGAAAGGGCCGCGTGAATCCAACTTCGGGACAGTAGCCGGGCTTCATGAAACGGTGACGTGGAAGGTTCACGAGACGGTGGCGTGGAAGGTTCACGAGACGGTGACGTGGAAGGGAGGCGGAGAGGTGGCGAACGAGGTAACAAGCGGAGGAGGTGATGGTAGTAATGCATGTTACGGGCGGGCCGTAACATTTCCTCCCCCCTAAGACCTCCGTAATGGGCTCATGAAGGAGGTGAGACAGGAGATCTTGATAAGGCGTCGGCGATGATGTTGTCCACCCCCCCACCACCAGACACAGCACCTCGCAAAGGAAGAACCTGCAGAAGCTTGAAGCGCACATCGGAGGAGACGATGACGAGGAGGCGATACACGAGCCAGACAGCGGTGATGGTGGTGAGAGAGACCAGCCAGAACCAGATGAAAATGTAGATCTTCTCGTTGATGATGTTAACCGCCAGCACACACATGGTGTCGTGGGTCTCGATGGTTCCCGAAGGGCCGAACTTCCTGAAGGTGCACTTGGTGACTCTGGGGAAGATGCGTGTCATGGGATCGATGCGCTTCTCGGGGTCCATGTCAGGGAAGTTGATGACCTCCGTGCCGTAGGTGAGGAAGGTGCCGCCAGGAACAGGTCGGTGAAGTAGATGTTGCCCTCAAGTCCTGAGTTATGTAATTTATAGCCCTCTGGAAGGTGGCGGGAGCATTAGACACGCAAAGGGCATCACTGGTATTGGTATAGTCCGAAGGGAGTGATGAAGGCGGATATTATTTGGGCCTCGTCCGAGAGGGAATCTGGTAGTAACCTTTAAGCAAGTCTATAGTGGTTACAAATTTGGCTACTCCTATACTATCTATAAGGTCCTCTATCAAGGGCAATGGGTAGGAGTCTGGCAATAACTTTTAAGATCAGACTGTTGTGAAGGTGTTAAGGAAAAAACACCTCATCAAGGTTGGACATGATTTGGCTGTTTGAGGGGCGTCCTTTGGGTGACGAGAAGAGGAATTCGATGTCGGACTCTTCCTCGGGGGCACAGGACCAGACTCCTTTCCTATCAGACATACAGGTACAGCGCGAGACAAGTCGTCCTCTGGTTCTCTGGAGTGGTAAGGTTTCATTAGATTAATATGAACAAGTTGGGAATCCTTACGACGGTCAGGAGTGTGGACCACATAATTTAATGGACTTAGTTTTGAGCCACAACATAAGGTCCCATGAACTTACTGTGAAGAGCATTGCCTGGAGTGGGGAGAAAAAGTAAAACCTTGTCTCCTGGTTTGAAACTTCTCATGACAGATTTGGGAAGAGAATTCTGTTGCATTTTAGTTTGAGATTTGAGGAAGTTTGATTTAGCAAAGATCTGACTTCACTGATTTTATTCTTAAGGTTACTGATGTAGTCAGACACACTGGGGCTTGAAGGAGTATTTTGAGTAAACCATTGATCCTTTAATATTTTGAGAGGCCCCCTGATCTGTCTACCATAGAGTAATTCAAAGGGAGTAACCTAAAGAATCTTGAGGAGATTCTCTTAAAGCGAAGAGAAGGAAAGAAATACTTTCATCCCAGTCTCCTTGATGCTCCAAGCAATACTTCTTCATCATGGATTTTAATGTTTGGTGAAACCGCTCCAGACAGCCTTGGGATTGGGGTGGTAAGCCGAGGAGGTAACATGGTCGATGTTTAGCTCATTCACTATCTGTTGGAAAAAATGGCTAGTGAAATTGCTACCCTTGTCAGACTGAATTTGTTTTGGAATTCCTACCGAGGTGAAAAAATGTATTAGATGTTTTACAATGGTCTTTGATGTGATGTTCTTAAGAGGAATGCTTCAGGGTACCTGGTAGTGGGATCCATGAGGGTTAACAAATACTGATTCCCTCGTTTGGTTTTGGGTAAGGGCCCTACGCAGTCTAGTATGATCTTTTCGAAGGGCTCCGTCTGAACTGGAATAGGCGTCAGAGGAGCTGGCACAAGGCGTTCGTTAGGCTTACCCACAACTTGACATATGTGACATGTTTTTACATAGTGTGACACATCCTTTTTCATTCCTGGCCAAAAAAATGTTGAAGAGCCTTCTTGTAGGTTTTTGGATGCCTAGATGACCTGACAATCCATCATGAGCTAGTTCTATAATGGCTGGTCTTACAGACAAGGGATGACAACTTGATGTGTTTCTGACCAGGTGTCTAGTTGTTTCAGTTCAGGAGGTCTGTAGGCACGCATCAGGACTCCTTCCTGATAATAAAAACAAGGCAATTTAGACATATCCTTTGTCTCACTGGCCACATGTCTGATCTTAGCCAAAGTGAGATCCTGTTCCTGAGCATTAATCAAATTCTCCTTTGAAATGATGTCATTATACAAGTTGTCAGTAGAGGCAATCATTGGTGGAGGAGGTGATGAAAGGGCAGGGGACTTGGACTGAGACCTGGTGACTGCACACACTGGGAAGAAGTGAGGGATGTTTCGTCCAGGGTCTTAGTGGGACTTTCTGTTAAGGGAGAATCAAGAACAATTAAGTTTGGAACAGCCAAGTTACCCGCAAGATCATTACCCAGTACAAGATGTACCCCGGTACTGGCAGTTCACCAGGTTTAATGGCTACCTCAACCTCTCCTGAAATGAACGGGCACTGTAAGCTAATATTAGCCAAGGATAGGAGAGCTGTGATTCGAGACCTGTAAGGATCACCTTCTCCCCAGTGAAAGCCTGTTTGATGTTAGGGATGACATCTTCCCTTAAGATGGATTGGGCAGCACCTGTATCACGCAGAACCTTGATATTTATTGCCTTGTCTTTACCATCAGTCAGGGACACTTTACCTTGATACATGTACGAGTCATAAAGTTCTAGAGGAGAGTTGACAGGGTTAGCTAGGGCCACTGGTTTCTTGTTCTCAAATGTGTTAGGTCTAGGGGACACAAAAGAAAATTGACGTTGAGAACCCTTGCAATTTGGGTGTCTACATTTCTGGATCGTGTGACCTGGCTTCTTACAGTATGTACACCAGGGGGAATTATATGCATTTGGCGAGAATCCGGTTGGCTTACCACCCGCGCCCCAAAACCTTCCCCAAAGGAGGACCTAACATTAGACAGTGAACCACGACCTCTACTACCCAGGGATCCCATCAACAAAGCAAACGCATCAGCCACTTTAGCGGCAGACATAAGCTCACTCTCTCCCCGTTCTTCCACATGCCTCAGAATATTAAATGGTAACTTGTTCTTCCATTCTTCCAGGACCATTAGATTGAGCAACTCCGAAAAGGTGGTAATGTTAAGGGCGGCTAACCATTTCTTAAATTGTCTTAGTTTCTCACTAGCGAATTCAACATAGGTGTGAGACTCTGGTTTCACATACTTTCGAAACTGCTGTCTGTATCCATCAGAAGTGATAGAGTAGGCGTCTAGAATGTTACCTTTGATCTCTTCATATTCTACCTCATCACTAAGGCCGTTGTATACCCTATAAGCTTTTCCTACTAGCTTAGGGACAAGGAGAGACACCCACTGATCCTTGGGCCATTTATTCCTATGAGCAATGCTCTCAAAAGCGCGAAATGACCCGTCAACATCAGATTCATCAAAAGGGGAACTAGCGGAGCAACTGTAGCAGGATTAAAGCTTGCTAACTGTTTCTTTATATCTATTTCTTCCCTCTAAACTTAGCGTCATTTCGTAGGGCTAACTCCTGAATTTCTAACTCTTTCTCCTGCCTTCTAAGTTGTAACTGAAATTCTCTCTCTTCTTTTCTTCCTGTAGTTGCATTTGTCTTTAGTAGTTGCATTTCTTTCTTTTCTGCCTGTAGTTGCATTTGTTTTGCCTGTAGTTGCATTTGTTTTCATGCATCCGGTATTCTAGTTTAAGCTTCTCAATTTCCCATTGACTTATCCTACTCTTATCCTGTTCTTCCTGGGGACTGTGTATTATAGTCCTCGTAGAGGCTGACATGGGAGTTAACTCTTCTATGGCATTTCCTAGCAACTGACCTTCTTGCACTAGATGTTCAACAACTACATTCTTAATGACCTCTTTAGTCATCTGAGACGTGATGGGAACATCAAAATGTTTAGCGATGGCTTTCCATTGGTCCTTCTTTATATTAGCATATTTAAGTTGTTCCAGAGAAGGGTCGGCACAAAAATCTTCAACGTTAAACTGAGCGGAAGCCATATTAAATAGATGTTAAACCACAACAAAAAAATGATAAGCGAATTACTTAAGTGAGGAACTTGGCAGAGTGATAATAAAGGCAACCTTGGAAATTACCTAGATTATACTTAAGTAAACACTTATGAGTACAATCACTAATGAGGGGTAAACTAGAGAGTTACGGCATTAAGAGGGATCCGGATTACTCTAGTTACGAGACTTGAGAGTGAGGAGCGTTGTACTGAGACTTGTTATTGATAAGGAGGCGGATTAGTCTGAGAGACTAGTTAAAATGGCCGATTCTAACTAGCGAGAAAAATGATCCGCGAAGTGAGGGCATTGAGGGTTCGCATGAACATATGATGATCCCAACACTTGGATAACACTTATTACACACCTGCCTATGTGCAAAAATAGAGATAAGTGCTATCGGTGAACACGCCTTTCTACCTGGTTTCCTGCTCTACCACTGCTATGCGATACCAATGAAAGTCACGAAGCACGTTTAACCCAAAAGGAGCCACTTGAACGCACAAAGGTAAATTTAAACCACACGCAGAGTAAGTCACAGAAAAAAACACATCAGAGTCACAACACCACAGAAACACAAGCAATCACAGAAAAAAGTCACTGGAAAAATGGAACACTGAACATGGGTTATAATGGTCCTGTCACGGTCGCCAATTGTTACGTTCACCGGTTAAACTGGTAAGATTGGCATCGGAGAGCCGGTGAACAATAACAATAAAAAAAACACTGCAGGTTCAACTGGTGAGGAAATGCAAAGGGGTCACTTTAAAAGCTACTTTAATAACCCATAATGAAATTGACACATATATAACAAGAAACATGAAACACAGATATATAACATGAAACACAGGAAAATGACATACACATATACATATAACACAGTAATAAATACAACAATAAAGAACCCAACTTAATACCTAACAATAATCCTAATCCTATATAGAGGCAATGTGGAAAACACGGACGAGGGAAGTGATACTTATGCGGTGTCGCAGTGGTGAAATGCTGGGTGATGGTTGATCCCACGGCAGAACCAAGAGGCGTTGTGTTCACTGGTTGAGGCTTGGATCTCAACTGCCAATCCAGAAAACCAAGAGCTGGCTCAACACTTTCGGTTGAGTCGAAAGGGCCGCGTGAATCCAACTTCGGGACAGTAGCCGGGCTTCATGAAACGGTGACGTGGAAGGTTCACGAGACGGTGGCGTGGAAGGTTCACGAGACGGTGACGTGGAAGGGAGGCGGAGAGGTGGCGAACGAGGTAACAAGCGGAGGAGGTGATGGTAGTAATGCATGTTACGGGCGGGCCGTAACATCTCACTGCACTGCACTGAGTGTCACGTCACGATGAGTGTCAGAGGAGATGGCAGTGTCTGTCTTCACTTATGAGCCATCAGTTTGACACTGAGAGTGTTCATTTCCTGGACGTGAGGCACCGCGGCTGTGAATAAATGCCACATCCTGGAGACGCGTCCTGCGAAGGTGCGTTAGAGCTGACACTCTTGGGATCGCGGCACCTTTACGGCGTCACCACCATTGAGCACCGTTCTCATGCTCCGTGTGGAGACTCTTAGAGGATGACGCAGCCTTGCCAGATGTGGCACTTTTTGCACCTGTACAATCGCCGCCATGTCTCTGCGGTGTTCCAGTGAATCGAGAAGGACGCTCAGGCTCTGGGTGAGGTGGGAGTGCGGCATCTACTAACCGTAAGGCGCGGCGTTAGATGCTGTCCAGTCTTCTGTGTGTGGCTGCACAGGACATCCAGGAGAGTGCTGCGTACTCCAGGTGGGGCCATACCTGTGCCTTGTACAGCAGCAGTCTCCCCTTCCTGTCGAGGAAGCTGGCCATCCTTCTGAGAGCGGAGATCCTGTGAGAGGCTTTCTTGGCAATGGTTTTGACATGGCTGTCAAACCTCAGCCCTCGATCCACCTCCACTCCAAATATCTTGAAGTCTTCTTGGAGTGGGAGAGCAGCAGCGCCAAAAGACAACTTTCCTGCCATTGCTGCCATGGCGGCTGGGGACCGAGAGACCACCATAATTGACTCAGTAATTTGTTTAAATCACCTTTGTTGTGTCCCTTAGACCACCAGAACATCTCTATCAGATCTCTTCATCTACGTCTCAAGAAATGTAAATCAAGATATTCTAATTTCCTTTCGTGTTGAGTATTTTTCATTAGTTGCATCATATTAGTCATTATCCTTAATTTGTAATTCTTCTAACCTAACCTATATCCCTCCTGTTATATGGAAACAAGAAGTACAAAGGTCTGAATAGCGCCAAATATAACTTTGATATTACTTCCTAACAATGGACTCAGAAAGAAAAGGTCAGGCAATTATCTACGAGTATCAAAATCAAAAGACTTGTAAGGAAGTGTGAGTAAGAAGTGAAATAGAGTATTAATTCATATTCTATTCAGAAAGTGATGAAAAATAATAATGAGAAAAATTACTGAAGCTCCAAATATCAGAAATATGAAAAAACAAGAAAATAAAAAAATAAAACAAAATAATGCCGTTGAATCAA
Organism: Portunus trituberculatus; assembly: GCF_017591435.1. Taxonomy (NCBI): domain Eukaryota; kingdom Metazoa; phylum Arthropoda; class Malacostraca; order Decapoda; family Portunidae; genus Portunus; species Portunus trituberculatus. The sequence goes on from NC_059293.1 coordinate 4,937,912, forward strand.
AAGAAAGCAATTAACAGTAGTGAAAGAATAACTTGGCAAAAAAAAAATACATTTAACACCAACTTTAAAGGAAAACCGTAAGATAAATATATGAACTTGTTTATGAATTCCACCACTACCATCTCCACCACTACCATCATCACCACCATCACCACCATCATCACCTTCACCATTATCATTATCATCATCATCATCACCCACCACCACCACCACCATCACTTTGCTTGTGAGGAATAGACCCGTTGGAAGACCGGAGGGTTTCAGAGTATACGAGACTTGCCGAACAAAGCCGCACAGCCACCACAGGCGAGAGCAGCGGCAGCCTGGTAGTCGCCCGCTGTTATGGAGCTGTGCTGGTGTGTGTGTGTGTGTGTGTGTGTGTGTGTGTGTGTGTGTGTGTGTGTGTGTGTGTGTGGTGTACGTTATTACCTCACAGGTGGATGTTTTCCTTACCTTACCTGGCCAACCTTTCTCCTTACTGCGCAAATATCCACTAACCTGTACTAAACAACAACAACAACAACAGCAACAACAACA
>NC_059293.1:4940948-4983448 GCF_017591435.1 Portunus trituberculatus
TATTTATTTATCTTTTTTTTTCGTTCTTTTCTGTCTTTGTTTTGTGTGTGCTTGTGTCACCTTTTACCAGCTTCATTCTTTACCGTAGTACTTGTCATCAGTTTCCTTTCCTCTGTTTTTTATTTTCTTTTTCCCTGTTTTTTTTTTTTATTTGTGTATTTTATCTAAGCTTTTATTTATTCATTTAGCATTATTTTTTTGTATTTATGTAATTATTTATTTTCATTTCTTTTAATTGCCTCTCTAAAAGTGGTAAACAGAAAAGAAAGAGTTCCAGTCAAGCCAGTTAGGTTAATATGGAAGGAGTCTTAGTGTTTCCTTCTTCAAACACTGCAAGGTTTATCTAGTAAAATGCCAAGTTTGCCTGTGAAAGAGTCAGGATATTATGTAACACTTGTTCTTTTTAGGTCAGTGGTTCTCAAACTGTGTTCCGCGGAACCCCAGGGTTCCGTGATGACCATTCTAGGTTTCTGTGGCAAAAATTTATATACGTTTGACAAAATCTTACTTTTATTTATTAATACAAACAGGAATGGATAAAATTAAATATGAAAGGGATGAAATCATCTTCATTTTAGTAGAGTGAAAGAGAGAGAGAGAGAGAGAGATACTGTGACTACATGGAGTACATGGAGTCCACGTCATTTTAGCGCCTGCAACTATATGTCGGGGGTTCTACCTATATTGGGTGAAGGGGTTGTAGGGGATTCCGCCGAATACCGTAAGCGCGAAAGGGTTCCGTAAGTTTGAAAAGTTTAAGAACCACTGGTTTAGGAGAATGGGAGCTTGATGGACAAACGGGAAACGTCAAGTATGTAGTTATGAGTTTCTGAGTTGTACCATTTAAAAATGTTAACTATTGCATTACTTACGTGGACGAGATAGTGATGGATGGCGGAGAAACAAAGAGTTTGTGAGTTTGTCTGGAAGAGAAAGAGTGTATATGTTAATTAACTCTTGCTTTCTTTAAGTTGATGTTGCAGTGATGGAAGGTGGAGACACTGCATCTGGTAATGAATTCTATCTTGGCAATGAAAAAGACAACTTAACTCTAGGATTATTTTAGGTGGACACGACAGTGACGGAACGTAGAGAAACAGAATCTGGTTTTGAGTTTAAGAAATGAAAAAGATGTAGGCATGAAAGAGTGAGGATACTAATAACCCTTGCATTAGTGATGGAGACAGAACAGAAATTAAAGTAAACAGAAAGTCTTGTGCAGGGAAGCAACTTTTTATTATAAACGAAAATTGTTATGGTTTACAATTGTCTTTTCTTCATATCTTCTCCGATCGTTGACAGTTTATAATTAACTGACTCATTGACTAACTGAACTCTTTGCCTTTTAATGATTCGATGACACATACGTTTCGAGTTATTAGATTCGACTTCACTACACAAGAAAAGTCACAATTACTAAATGATCATAACTGCTCCAATCCAACATAGATAGCAGTGCCTTTCAGATGTATATTCTAAACTCTCGTCAGGTAATTTCATCATGCTCAGAAAAGAAGATGTAAAAGTCTTGGTACCGGTGACACTTGGAGATTCAAGGAGGAAGAGGAAAGATTGCATGAAAATTAAGGAACACGGAAAAAAATGTAATCAGTCGAAAAACAAATAAAGATTACAAAAGCACGTAAGACAGTGGGAAAGACACCAAGACGAAGAGCGCATACATGTGAGAACGGGAAGGATGGAAGACAAAAAGAAAACGTGTAATTAATTGAAAAAACGTAATAGATGCAGAAGAAAGATTACTGCAGCGCGTATTACAGAGGAAGAGCCCAAAGCAAGAGAGAGAGAGAGAGAGAGAGAGAGAGAGAGAGAGAGAGAGAGTTAAAGAAATCGTAGTTCGGGTAGGTCATATTGCCTCCTCATGATAACGTCAGCGTGATAATTTGGGTAACTGAAACTTGGTCGCCGCCACCACCACCTCCGCCACTATCGCCTCCAAGCACGTACTGATAAGCACACATTGTCAAGACTTGAGGAAAGAGAAGGATAGCTGATGTGTGGAGAGAGAGAGAGAGAGAGAGAGAGAGAGAGAGAGAGAGAGAGAGAGAGACACTCGTGCATGTAATCATAAAGAATGACTAACAGAGAGACGAATAGACTAGCAGATTGACAAAGCTGTCGAGAGATAAATAGACAGACTAGCAGACTCGCACATGTAGACAGACACATACAGAGAAACACTGATTGACAGACAGACAGATGAACAGACAGGAAGAGAGACTGACAGGGCAATTGAGAAAAAATAGAGGAATGTGTCTATTCGTAATACAGACAGATAGAGAAGACTGAATAACAAACAAGTAGACAAACAGACAGACAGACTTACTGACTGACCCATTGACAAACGAATATACAAACATGATGGCAGACAGAAAGACAGACACACTTAGATAACAGAAAGACACAGACACGTAATGACAGACATAAAGACAGATAGATTGATAGATAGAATAGTAAATAGGTTTGACTGTTACACACACACACACACACACACACACACACACACACCGGGTTCGAGTCCCGGGAGCGGCGAGGCAAATGGCCAAGCTTCTTCATGTGTAGCCCCTGTTCACCTAGCAGCAAGTAGGTACGGGATGTAACTCGAGGAGTTGTGGCCTCGCTTTCCCGGTGTGTCGAGTGTGTTATGATCTCAGTCATACCCGAAGATCGGTCTATGAGCTATGAGTTCTCTCCGTAATGGGGAAGGCTTGCTGGATGACCAGCAGACGACCGTGGGGAGTTACACACACACACACACACACACACACACACACACACACACACACACACAACAGGAAGAGTGAGTCCTGTGCATGGTGCGGCATTTATTGCACCATGCGGCATGTCTGTTACGTCAGTCACTCCTCAGAAATGTGGCCACGCCGGCTCTCCGAGAACCAGCGGCGTGAGGTGGCTAGGCCTGCAGCTGAGATGTAAACATGCAAGTTGACGCAACCACTCACTCATACAGGCCGTGTGGCATTGAGCCGAGGAGCTGATGTGTGTTGCACTGTGATGTTTTACTCTAGCTGCCTTCCTTGCCTTCGGGTCAACCCTAAGAGAACGTTTTGACTCTTATTTTGAAAGACAGCGGTGACTGCACAGGAGTAACGGAGATCAACAGTTTAGTGCCCGCCATTTTATTTTCGTCAATCTAGGATAGTTTAATTAATCTTATATAAAATATGAAGTGTCCTGTAGTACCTAATCACAAAGAACTATTCTACTGTCTAAACAACGGTGATGATTTTTTTTTTTTTTTTTCACTAGTGACGTTTCTGTTTTATCAGCGAGATATACGAGTAGATCAGGAGAGGAAACGATGTTTATGCGACCATATTGTGAAACACCTCTGCGCCGCACCTCCACTCCACTACTTCTACGAGGTTGAAGGATGAAGTTACACGGGTTTTTACAGGACGTTTATACTATTCTAGTGATAGATTAACAATATTTCTGCATTATAAACAGGAGACACACACTACTGAGAGCAGAGCCTTTCGGAATACGGGCTTGAGTTAGGACCAGTCCGCGACGGCCTTGGCTGACTTGTCTGGCGGCCACGTGACGGTGAGGGTGACATGCCTTGCGCCACGCCGCGCTGTGCAGCGCTACACCTGCCACACTCTCTCCATCTGCATTAAGAAGGAAATCGTAGATAAAAAAAATATAAATAAAAATTAAATTGAATAGCAAATGAAATGTTCGTGCTATAAGAAAAAAAGTAATGACTATCACAGTATACTGTTTAGTTCTCATCTTGTGTAATAACGAAAATTTGATTCGTGAATCTTTATAAAGAGTTATGATGGGCGACAAAATAGACTATTATTTGTCCACCAGACAGCACTGCACACACACACACACACACACACACACACACACACACACACACCGCGTAGTGTAGTGGTTAGCACGCTCGACTCACAATCGAGAGGGCCGGGTTCGAGTCCCGGTAAGCGGCGAGGCAAATGGGCAAGCCTTTTAATGTGTGGCCCCTGTTCACCTAGCAGTAAATAGGTACGGGATGTAACTCGAGGGGTTGTGGTCTCGCTTTCTCGCTGTGTGGAGTGTGTTGTGGTCTCAGTCCTACCCGAAGATCGGTCTATGAGCTCTGAGCTCGCTCCGTAATGGGGAAGACTGGCTGGGTGACCAGCAGGCAACCGAAGAAGTGAATTACACACACACAAAAGGAAATGATGAAAAAAATCATTACGAATATGATACGTCCACAGTTGAAATATGCAGCAGTGGTGTGGTCGCCGAGATTGAAAAAAGATACAAGTAAATTAGAACGGATCCAGAGGATAGCTACAAAGATGATGCCGGAACTAAAGAACCTAACATATGAAGAAAGGCTGAAGGAAATGGAACTGCCAACCTTACAAGATAGAAGAGAAAGAGGGAACCTAATAACAATGTATAAAATAGTTAATGGCATTGAAAAGATAGACAAGGAAGACTTGCTGCTGGTGACAGAAGAATCTGGAAGGACAAGAGGACATACAAAAAAGATCAGGAAGAGGCAGTGTGTGAAGGATATTGGAAAATACAGTTTTCCACATAGAACGGTGGAAAAGTGGAATGCTTTGAATGATGAAGTTGTTGCAGCACATAATGTGCATAGCTTTAAAGAAAATTTTGATTAATGGAGATATAGAGACAGGACACTGAACCCCGCTCGAACCCTGCACAATACAGCTTGGTAAATACAACTAGGTAAATACACACACACATACACACACACACACACACACACACACACACACACACACACACACACACACACACACACACACACACACACACACACACACACAAACACATACACACACACACACACACACTCACACACACACGCCCGGTAGCTCAGTAATTAGAGCGCTGGCTTCACAAGCCAAAGGACCGGGGTTCGATTCCCCGGCCGGGTGGAGATATTTGGGTGTGTCTCCTATCACGTGTAGCCCCTGTTCACCTAGCAGAGAATAGGTACGGGATGTAAATCGAGGAGTTGTGACCTTGTTTTCCCGGTGTGTGGTGTGTGCCTGGTCTCAGGCCTATCCGAAGATCGGAAATAATGAGCTCTGAGTTCGTTCCGTAGGGTAACGTCTGGCTGTCTCGTCAGAGACTGCAGCAGATCAAACAGTGAAACACACACACGGTCTGGAAACTGGCCGAAATCTGTCTGAACCGTGAACTGTCCTGCTATCCGTCCTGGAAAGAGAGGTGGTGTTGTGCGTGAAGCCTTGCGTCTATAGAGTATGATGAAGTGATGGTAACGCAGCGGTGACGCCGTCCATGCTGCAAGGGAAGCTGCAGATCTGCAAAGGTGCATGGCTCAAGCTGCAGGGCACACACCGCCGGCCACCGATGGCTCTCACAGAAGGAGGACAAGTTTTTTTTTAAGTGAATGAGGAAAGTCGCACGGCTCCTTGTTGACCTGATAATGACTCGTCTGTGTGTTGGTGTGCAGGGCGCCGATCAAGGTTAGCTTTTGTCTTCAGAGATGAGAACTTTTCCGCCAAGCAACCAATAACGGTGACACACTCACACACACACACACACACACACACACACACACACACACACAGTTACAATACGTTAATTGGATAATCATATGAACATGACATAAACTACGTTATTTCAAATCTGTTGTTCACAAAAGCTTAAACACAAACTAAAACTAGATAATGAGAAATCCCCTTCGCATAATCATGAATGTAACCTAAAAATGTCGTGAATTAGTTTACACACAAGGTCATAAACTCTCTCTCTCTCTCTCTCTCTCTCTCTCTCTCTCTCTCTCTCTCTCCCATATTTTTTCTTTTAGTCAGCGAGACATATTATTAAATAGACTTTTCCGAGCGTGGCTGAGCTATGGAGGCCGCTGTGAGGGTGGCAAGGCTCCCTAGACACGAGCAGGAGACCATCACGTGTGTGGCTCGTCACTCTCAAGTGCTCCAGCCTTCCTTCCTTGCCCGGCGCCTCGTCAGTTACGTCAGACACATACATGATGGAATTGCGTCGTCTAATTCTCCTCTTTCATCATTGTTAATGTTCTTTTATTTAATGACATAGTAGAAGCGTTTAACCACTTCAATACGCATTTTTAGCACGAGTATGATAGATGATTTCGTTTATGTTAGGAAGGGACTATGAAGGTCAGAAGATTAATGGTCAGATTCTTCACTATTACATTATTTCAATCACCACATGAGTTTCTGAAGCTGTATAAATTCGCTAAATAGCAACTAGAATGAATATGAAAACGCGGCAAGGTACTGAAAGGGTTAAAGTCTTCTATTCAAACACCTTCCCTTTCTGATTAGGTTGGTAGCCATGTCATCCTTCGGTCCTGTTGGATGGAGATATGAAAGAGGAGAAGTAAGTGAATGGCTAACCAATTAACTAAATAACTAAACCAACTCACTGATGAACTGACTTCGAATTTATGTACATGCTCGTTAACCAACAGACTAACTGAGTAACCTACTGATACAACTAACTAACCAAATATTACATAGCATACTGTCTGACGAACTGACTGATTGGCTGATTACCTCCCTATTGCGCTCTCTCTCTCTCTCTCTCTCTCTCTCTCTCTCTCTCTCTCTCTCTCTCTCTCTCTCTCTCTCTCTCTCTCTCTCTCTACACTGTTCCAAGATCTCCCCCGGAAAACACGAACAAAATGTCGAATCTCTTATCTTATCTGTCCTATCGCAACCTCTTATAATGAAGTGCGGTCACCACCACCACCAGCACCGCCAGTGCTGCTGCTCCCTGTACATCATTGCGTGACTGGCTTCTTACTGTTTCTTATCTCATCCTTAGATAACTGAGCCCTCTTGTTTATTATGCATTTTTCCTATTTCCAGACGATTTCCTCCACTGGTGTAGTGTATTTTTAACTCTACTTCACGTGGGTGTCTGGAGGTGCGTGTTGGAGAGGTGAAGGTATGTGTGTGAGTCTGCTTTCTTCACGAGGCTCTTTTGTTTAGTTTTTCTCTGGTTTTTCTTCAGTTTTCAAGGGTGTTGTTGTCTTGCCCGGCTTGGTGTTTCACGTTTTGTGTGATGCGAATAGACGTGATGTGGTGTGATGCCTTTGTTGTTGTTATTGTTGTTGTTATTGTCGCTGTTGTCATTTTGGTAATAGATGATATGGATAGAAGTAAATAAAGAAAAACACTGAATAAGTGGATGAATTAATTAATGAATAAAAGTCATCTGCGAATGAACGTTTTGCATGCAGATAAAAAATGAATAGATAAGTAAGTGTTGTTTTTTTCCGGGAAAGCTGTTTGAACAATGCAGAGAGAGAGAGAGAGAGAGAGAGAGGGGGGAACTTAAGAACTGATTACTTAATTAACTGCTTCACTTACTGACGATGTAACTATCCTTTTAAGTAACTGACTGACTAGCTAAGTATCTAATGAGCTATTCGGCTGACTGAGTACATAACTAACTGACTTACTGACATACTCGTTGACTCTCTTAATAACTAACTAAATGACCCACTGACTGACAATGTTTATGAATGAACAGCTAACTAAATATTACAATCACTGAATAACTAAACAATTGAACTAATCAGCCACCACACTGCCTGTAATACGATGTTGATGTCATTATGCTCAGCAGTATTGAAGAAGTGGTGGTCAATTATACTGGGAGCCCGAAACATTAGAAACATAATTATAGTAATGGTAAATAAGATCAGATTAGATGTACGTAGACAGCTTGCAACACTCCAGTTGGTACGCCTGCTTGTGGTGACGCCTTGTTGAGCTGTTAACAATGAGTACCAGGCATGTTCTTCTACAAGTTGAGTCAGTGGTGCTGGTTTGTGGCTTCGAGACTTCCACGCTAGGAAAATAATGTTATAAATCCTTTCCTCGTCCATCTCAGAATGTTTGGTACTTTCTGTGTTACATGTCTTTTTCTTTTGTTTTGTTATTTTGTTGATTTCTTTTACTTTGTGTGTGTGTGTGTGTGTGTGTGTGTGTGTGTGTGTGTGTGTGTGTGTGTGTGTGTGTGTGTGTGTGTTTGGGAAGTGTTTACATTTGTGTGTTACCTTACAGAATGAATATAAGATTAATTTTGCTCTTACACAACTATCCAAGAGACATTAGTACAAAAGTAAATCTAATACATTGTACATGATTAACGGCGGGGGGAGGAGAACCTGGAATTAAAGAGTCAAAGTTTAGTTATTCCTTCCCTCCATTTAGTCCAACACTCATCAGTCTCACAATGACAGGACGACACTAGTATTTACCTCCTTCGAGTAACATTACATGAGTTAAGTGACCCACGATAAAGCTACGGTGATCATCTCTGTGGCCTGTGGAAAGAGTCGTGGTGAGAGAGCAAAGCGTTTCGGAATACAGACAAATACACAGCTGCTTTAACTCCAGCATTGTGATGTGAGGAGTGAACTCGAAAAATACCACTGATAGAAAAAGGTCGATGGAATAGTTTATGCCTTCTAGTGTGCTTATCATCCTTGTTCTTAAGAGTGTTTCTCCGGTCAATAAGGTGGAAATCTTGTTAATATGTCACTGAAACCATTGAAAAAAAATATTAAAAACCCATGTAAATTCAAACGCAGCCTTTTGAAAATATCGCCGGGTTGTAGCGCAGAACCTAGGATGGTACACTCTTATTTGATCGATCGAATGAAGCCGTAACCAACTGATTTGAATAACAAACTTGACGGAATTATAAAACCAGCAATATTAAGTTAAACGTAACCTATAGGTGATCATTGTAACCAGCTTGAGATGCCATGCCAGTGAGAGACTTGATATACTGACAAATTAATGTATGTTATCAAAGTAGTTTTATCCTGGTTACTGGTATTGTGGTCTCATGGACGTTACTGGAGTGTTCATTTTGTATCCATTAGTGATAGTTAGGTTATCTTAGGAAAACCACACATGAGACCCAGGTTAATCATCTCTTTGGCTTTTAAATCGTCCTTATGAGAGATGATAACGTTAAATTGTTAATACGTGTTGGTAAAGAAACAGCATAAATAGTCCAGAATAGTATGGAAATATAAGCTCTAGATGCACAAAAGTCAGTACTGGATCTACTTTTGCTGACGGGTGAGTTGCAAGGTCACATGCCTTACACCAAGCTTAGCCTCACATCACTTCACCAAGCTGAGAGGATTCCATCATAGCCAGAAGCTTAACTGTAGGGAACGTAATTTTCAGGTGGCAAATCCATGACTTCTATGCTGACGAAGCCTCTGGTCCTTAAAGTAATAATGTTCTTGGTACTCATGTAGTGATTAAAGGGAATGTAATGAATGTATTATCATCAAAATTCGCCTCCGTATTGAGAAAGTACGTCATTTAACCTGCTGACACATGATTCCTGGGTGCTGGTGATGTAACAGTCCTCTTCATTACCTGTGTGTGTGTGTGTGTGTGTGTGTGTGTGTGTGTGTGTGTGTGTGTGTGTGTGGGTGAGTCTGTGTGTTTATGGTGCAACGTCTCGATTGCACAAATAGCTTTCCAGATATACGAGCTGCAACCTTTCTTGTTTATTGTTTTTGTTCTTGTTGTTATTCTTGTTCTTGTTCTTGTCCTTGTTTCTCTTCTTCTTCTTCTTCTTCTTCTTCTTCTTCTTCTTCTTCTTCTTCTTCTTCTTCTTCTTCTTCTTCTTCTTCTTCTTCTTCTTCTTCTTCTTCTTCTTCTTCTTCTTCTTCTTCTTCTTCTTCTTCTTCTTCTTCTTCTTCTTCTTCTTCTGTTTTCTTTTCTACCTTTTCTTCTTTTTCTTCTTTCACGTTTTGTTGTTTTATTTTTCTTATTTTTGTTCTTTATTTAATTAGTCCCTCATCATGATTTTTTTTTTCTATGCAGTGTGTCCTAAAGTTTACCCGTTTTCTTTCCCATTACATTTTTCCTTTTGAAGACACATACGTTCTACTTCTCTTCTTTCTGTAAATTGCAAATACTTTCCAAAAATTTACACGCACTTTCTTTAAGAAATACAAACGACACATATTTTTCCTCTTCATTTCTTTTGACATTTGCATTCATCGTATAAATACATAGACACACACACATAAATGTATTTATTTCATATGTCCTGTGGTGCAGGTTGTAACTACGATCAGTCACTTCTTTATGGTCTGTGATATTTTTCTGTCAATAAACAAGTAAGGAAAGATGTTCAAACTTTCATTGCCATCCCTTAAGAGAATCCTATATCCCTTAGTATTACTACTAGGATTGGGCTATGTATGGCAACGGGGTGAACACTGGCCAAAAGCTTTTAGCGGACTAAATTAAGCAACATGACAGCCAGTTAATTCATCCCTTAGGACATCATCTTCGCTTACATCGGTGACCACCTCGGTTACATCAACATGACCAAACTCTCAGGACGCCCCCAAAGCGAAGGTGCCTCTGGCGTTTTGCCTCTGTTAATTGGAGAGACCTCAAGAGGTATTATGCTGATTTTCCCTGGGATGATTACTGTTTCCGTGTCGGAGACCCATCTCTGTGTGCTGAACACATAACAGAGGTGATAGTGTCTGGCATGGAGGCGTACATTCTTCATTCTTTTTCTCAACCTAAACCTTCTAAACTTTGATTTAACACAGCCTATTCTCGAGCTATACATGATAGAGAGGTTGCCCACAAAAGGTACTTGAGCCTTCCATCTCCTGAATCTCATGCACTTTATATTTCTGCCCGGAATCATGCCAAGTCTGTTCTTCAACTTGCCAAACACTCTTTCATAAATAGAAAATGTCAAAATCTTTCAAACTCAAACTCCCTCGTGACTTCTGGCATCTGGCCAAAACATCTCCAATAACTTTACTTCTTCATCTTTTCCTCCTTTATTTCATCCTGATGGCACCACTGCCATCTCATCTGTCTCTAAAGCTGAACTCTTCTCTCAAACCTTTGCTAACAACTCCACCTTGGATGATTCTGGGCTTGTCCTCCTCTCCTCCTCCCTCTGACTATTTCATGTCTTCAATCAAAATTCTTCGTAATGATGTTTTCCATGCCTTCTCTGGCCTAAACCCTGGGAAGGCTTATGGACCTGTTGGGGTCCCTCCTGTTGTTCTCAAAACTGTGCTTCCGTGCTTGCACCTTGCCTGGCCAAACTCTTTCAACTATGTCTATCGACTTCTACCTTTCCTTCTTGCTGAAAGTTTGCCTACATTCAGCCTGTTCCTAAAAAGGGTGACCATTCTAATCCTTCAAACTACCGTCCTATAGCTTTAATATCTTGCTTGTCTAAGGTTTTTTAATCTATCCTCAATAGGAAGATTCTTAAACATCTATCACCTCACAATCTTCTATCTGATCGCCAGTATGGCTTCCGTCAAGGTCGCTCTACTGGTGATCTTCTGGCTTTCCTTACTGAGTCTTAGTTATCCTCTTTTAGTGATTTCGGTGAAACTTTTGCTGTCTGGCACAAAGCTTTGATTTCAAAACTGCTCTCCTACGGTTTCTATCCTTCTCTCTGCAACTTCATCTCAAGTTTCCTTTCCGACCGTTCTATTGCAGCTGTGGTAGACGGTCACTGTTCTTCTCCTAAATCTATTAACAGTGGTGTTCCTCACCTGTCCTGTCACCCACTCTCTTTCATTAATGATCTTCTTAACCAAACTTCTTGCCCTATCCACTCCTACGCTGATGATACCACCCTACATCTTTCCACGTCCTTTCAGAGACGACTTCAGGAAGTCATCAGATCACGCAGGGACGCCACAGAATGCCTGACTTCTGATCTTTCTAAGATTTCTGATTGGGGCAGAGAAAACTTAGTAGTTTTCAATGCCTCAAAACTCAATTCCTCCATCTATCAACTCGACACAACCTTCCAGACAACTATCCTCTCTTCTTCAATGACACTCAACTGTCTCCCTCTTCCACACTGAATATCCTCGGTCTGTCCTTTACTCATAATCTTAACTGGAAACTTCACATCTCATCTCTTGCTAAAACAGCTTCTATGAAGTTAGGCGTTCTGCGGCGTCTCCGCCAGTTTTTCTCGCCCTCCAACTGCTAACTCTGTACAAGGGCCTTATCCGTCCTTGTATGGAGTACTCTTCGCATGTTTGGGGGAGGTTCCACTCATACAGCTTTATTAGATAGGGTGGAATCAAAAGCTTTTCGTCTCATCAACTCCCCTCCTCTGACTGACTGTCTTCAGCCTCTTTCTCACCGCCGAAATGTTGCATCTCTTTCTATCTTTTATCGCTATTTTCATGCTAACTGCTCTACTGATCTTGCTAACTGCATGCCTCCCCTCCTGCGGCCTCGCTGCACAAGACTTTCTTCTTCCTCTCACCCCTATTCTGTCCAGCTCTCTAATGGAAGAGTTAGCCAGTACTCTCAATCATTCATACCTTTCACTGGTAAACTCTGGAACTCCCTTCCTGCTTCTGTATTTCCATCTTCCCTTGACTTCACTTCTTTTAAGAGAGAGGTGTCGAGACATTTGTCCCTGAATTTTGGCTAACTTCTATGTCTTTTAGGGAACTGGCAACATAGTGGGCCTTTTTCTTTTCCATATTTTGTTGCTCTTGGCCAGCTTTGACTTTCCTGATGCTCACCTGCACTCTCCACTCCTGTTTCTCCTTGCCACATGCACCCCTGTCTTCCTTGCCTCCTTCCTTCCTTCTTACTTTCTTTCTTTCTTTCTTTCTTTCTTTCTCTTTTCCTTTCTTCTTTCCCTCCTTCCTTCCTTTCTTTTCTTTCTTCTTTTCTTCTTCCATTCCTTCTATCCTTCATTTCTTTCTTTCTTTCTTTCTTTCTTTCTCCTTCCATCCTTCCTTCCTTTCTTTCTTTCTTTCTTTCTTCCTTCCTTCCTTCATTCATTCATTCATTCATTCATTCCTCTCTTTCTTTCTTTCTTTCTTTCTTTCTTTCTCTTTTTTTCTTTCCTTTCTTTCTCTTTTCTTTCTTTCTCTCTTTTTTCTTTCTTTCTCCCTTTCTCCCTTCCTTCCTTCCTTCCTTTCTTGCTTTGTTTTTTTTTTTTTCCTTCCTTCCTTCTGTCCTTCCTTTCTTTCTTTCTTTCTTTCTCCCTTCGTTCTTTCCTTCCTTCCTCATCATGTGATTAAATGTGTGGCAGAATTACTGTGATAATTAACCGAATGGAGGCGAGCGTGTGTTCATATCAATCTGTCTGTCTGTCTGTCTTTTGTTTCCAGTTATTATTTTACTCTTTTGCTTGGCGAGACAATTACTGTGAAGAATGAGATATATTTCACTATTTTTCTTATTTCATTCTGGTGAGGAAGACGTGAGTGAGGAAAGAAAATAATAAAAAAATGGAACCGCTTCATGAATCTTTAGTAATACTGTCAAGTGCCTAGTGTGTTGGATTTGGTGGTTTGAAAGTCACTCAATGTCGCGGCACCATGAACGTTATCCATCACACTATTATCTCCTGAACTTCTAAACTCTACCACTGGTCCCTTCATTATCCTTTATCTCCTTCATCGTCTTCATCTCCCTTACTGCTTCGCTCCTTTACCCTCATTCCCACTCCACATTATACCTCCTCTTTCTCTCGCTATCCTCTCGTAACCTTTACACATCCTCTCCTGCCAATAGAGTTGTTATAATGACCACTTTCACCTTACCCCTCAACCCCCATATCTAACACACACACACACACACACACACACACACACACATGGGTCGAGCTTTGCCGGAAGCTTGTCATTTCTGAAATTATGGCTGAGGAATACTAAGAAACACCCACTTGTTTCCTGCCAACGCTCTCTTCGCCGGCAGGAGGATTAGGGAGCTCTGTGGCTTGGTATGAATCTCAGTAAGGGCGTCACTCAAGAAGTCTACCCCTCGCCACCACGATAGAACCACCAGTTCAGTCATCAACGAGTAGAGACATTCGATCGTCTTAACATCAGCAGCATCAACAACAACAACAACAAAAACTGCAGAGGGAATTTATTGCCGGTGCTGTGGTACACACACACATACTCTCACACACACACACACACACACACACACACACACACACACACACACACACACACACACACACACACACACACACACACACACACACACAATGGAGTAAAAAATGGGAGATGGAATTCAATGTGGACAAAAGCCATGTCATGGAAATGGGAAAAAGTGAAAGACGACCAGTGGGAATCTATAAGATGGGAGATGGAGTAGAACTAGAAAAAGTAAAAAAGGAAAAGGACTTGGGAGTGACGATGGAAGAAAACAATCAACCGGTAAGCCATATTGATAGAATTTTCAGAGAGACATATAATTTGCTAAGGAATATTGGATTAGCATTTCACTACATGGACAAAGAAATGATGAAGAAATTGATAAGTACTAAAATAAGACCTAGATTGGAATATGCAGGAGTTGTGTGGACCCCCATAAAAAGAAACACATAAGGAAATTGGAGAGACTACAAAAAATGGCTACAAGAATGGTTCCAGAATTTAAAGGGATGACATATGAGAGACTAAAAGCTATGGATCTACCAACCCTGGAACAGAGAAGAGAGAGAGGGGATCTGATACAAGTTTATAAATTGATTAACGGAATGGATCAAGTGGATAATGAGAAACTAATCCTGAGAGAAGAATATGACATTAGAAGCACAAGATCGCATAGTAAGAAACTGAGGAAGGAAGATGTCTGAGAGATGTTAAAAATATAGTTTCCCGCAAAGATGTATTGAGACTTGGAACAGTTTGAGTGAGGAAGTGGTGTTGGCAACGAGTGTGCATAGTTTTAAAGAAAAATTGGATAAGTGTAGATATGGAGACGGGGCCACACGAGCATAAAGCCCAGGCTCTGTAAAACTACAACTAGGTAAATAGAACTAGGTAAACACACACACACACACACACACACACACACACACACACACACACACACACACACACACACACACACACACACACACACACACACACACACACACACACACACACACACACACACTTATACATGCCCATCTAGTATACAACTTAATGACACATACATACTGTAACGAGGAAAATTGCAACACGTACGTATTATGTGTGTCATGCAATTGCTCTTTTTAGTCCATTAATGTGAGTATATTGCGAATGTGCGGGCGTTTTATTGGGTGTCTCAGTCCAGCTGGCGTCATCGCGGGTACTGCGGCGCGGATCCCGGGGACGCAACGCAATTTTACACTTGTGCCCATATTCAGAAACGGTTCCCTCACTCACCACGACAATTTTCAAAGACCACAGAAATCATTAGTTGGGTTTTCACAAGTGCTTTTCTGTTAATTATGTAGAACTCTAAATCTGTTAATTAATCACTAAAACCATAGAAACACCCGTCATTAAAACCTCATCTAACTTTAGCTATATAGGCACTTTGCAGGTAGTGGAGATGCAGCGCCAAGTGTTTCAGAAGGTGGATCTTGGTGTGAGGCTCGTCCCCTTTGCGTGTTCAAGGCGTGAGGATACGAGGAATGTCGAGAAAACACAGAGGGACGGTGGTAAAAAAGTGGATGCGCAAAAAGTGGCCGGCCAAGGGCAAGTTATATGTAGGAAAAGGGAAGGAGAAGGTAAAAAAAAAGAAACACCAAACTTACATAACTGGGTGGGATGTTTTGAGTCGAGTAAAGAAAACGAAAGTTGGTTGGTTGAGGGAATGCGAGTGTGGTGTGATTGAGTTATACTGTCCTTACTCTACTACTACCACAACCACCACCACCATTCCTACAGCCATCGCACCACCATTATGACCATCGTCAACATCAGCACTAACTTTACAAGTGGCCGTGACAGTAACTGTAACAACTTTTCCTATCACCACTTTTGCTTTATTTTGTATACTACTACTACTACTACTACTAATACTGCCACTTCTGCTGCTGCTGTTTGTGTTGCTGTTGCTCTACCAGTCACTATGATTCACAAACAGCAGAACAGCAACTACCACTGCCAGCACCACCATAACCATCATGTTATCATCATTATCATCACTTTCATCACCATCACCATCCTTACAACAACATATTGATTAGAGAAACACGTGACAAGGATAAACTGGACAAAAATTATACAACCTTATCAACTTAATTGTCGGAAGGCTGCGGTAGTTGCCAGATATCAGCAGTGGAGGGGACGTGTGTGTGTGTGTGTGTGTGTGTGTGTGTGTGTGTGTGTGTGTGTGTGTTCCGACTTGTTTCGATTGAAAGCTGGACCTGCCACTCACGTGGATGCTTGTGCTGATGTGGCGGATGACTGCTTGAGATGCCTCACTAACTTTTTCACACACACACACACACACACACACACACACACACACACACACACACACACACACACATGAGGCAGTCTTACAAGCCCAATCATTTCAGGCAGCGCTCCTCCTCCTCCTCATACTTGTGCTCGTGACTAACTAAATAATAAATTATTTCCGGTCAAGGCTTTCACAGTACTTCCTGTGATATTCTGCTCTCGACTTTCGCATCGCAGTAGTTTGCCCTTGACAACTCTTCCCCTCTCAGGACCTGCCGCCGCCCGCTATGCGCAGCGATTGTTGCTATCACTGCCCCTGCCGGTGGCGGCTGTTGTCAGGTAGGATTCCAGTCCCATGTCGTCGCGCCGCTCAGACCTCCTCGTGATTCGAAATGTTCGAAAAATACTTGATAAAAGATAATAAATTGTATATATATATATATATATATATATATATATATATATATATATATATATATATATATATATATATATATATATATATATATATATATATATATATATATATATATATATATATATATTGTCACATAAATGAAAAATGGAACATAGGAATAATTCATCGTTTTGTTTTCATCGTGCAAGTAAAAAGTTTCATAAGTGACCACAGCTGCTGCCCCGCGGCGCCACCACTAGGTGTCTGCCACACCGGGCCGGTTTCCCGGCTGCACCCTTTTTTCTCATACTCTTGACGGTGGGAGTAAGCGCGGCGCAACCCAGAGTGAGTGCGGTTGACACGTCACACTGGCAGGACGTGTGCCTGGCGTGGCAGCTTTGCCTGCATGCTTCGCTGCAGCTTGCTTAGGGCGTTTGCACTCACTATGCATGATGAATGCATTCTATAATCAAGATAAGATTGAGTAGACTGTTTTTGTACCATAGTCAAGATTATGTCATTCTCTTGAAAATTGATTGATAAAGGCTTCCCTGGGCAGCAGCCAGACGAGGCTGATAAGATTGGCCCCCACGGCGCTCAAGGAAACAAGGCACGGCTGTCTGCACCGGATTGTATCTTCTCGCCATACGACCTGAGACGACGCGTGTCACTTACTGTGCGGTTATGACTGCGGCGGCGAAGGCAGCGGCGGTAGTATAGTAGTGCAGGAAGCTCCCCGCCCAGCACTGGCAGGTCTTGTGCGGAATTAATGATCATGAAATTCACATGAAAATAATGAAAACTTTATTTGACCTTCTGGTATCAGAAATAAACCTTACAACTTGTAATGGCGTCTTCCCCTCCTCCGCCTTCCCTCCCGTCCCATCAGCCGCCGCCCGGTCACTTTGGCGTGCACTGCCCGTCACCAACGCTCAATGACACCACTGTGTCAAGTGTAGCTCACGCCAACGACACCACCACCACCACCCAAAACTACATAAACAACACAACACCACACGCAGCAGTACCAGCACCAACAGCACCACCACCATCATCATAATCATCAGCATCAGCAGCACTAGCAGCACCAGCACCAGCAGCACCAGCAACAACAACAACAACAACAACAACAAAAAACAACAACAACATGTTATAATTAGAATGATACTCACAAACATTAGCAAACGTCAGATTACCACACTATATTCATAACTAGCAGGTAGGATCGTAATAACAATTATAGATATGATAAGGATATTAACCATAACAAGCAGCAATAATGACTGCAGCAACAAATATTACTACTACTGTTATTATTATTTCTGCTACTACTACTACTACTGCTGCTGCTGCTGCTGCTATACCTAGTATTATTATTTATTATTACTACTAGTTCTACTACTACTACTACTACTACGATTACTACCACTACTACTACTACTACTACTACTACTACTACTACTACTACTACTACTACTACTACTTCAATCTACGTAGATAGAATTCTCTCCTGAAGGAAAACGAGGCGGAGGAAGATCATATTATTAATTTTGTATATACCCATTATTTATTCTTTACTAATATTTTCTATACGTCTTTTACTTTCTACTTACTATACTGTACTCAAACTAACAATAGGAAAATCATTATGTTATAATGATAATAATGATATAAGCAGCAACACTAAATATCATTACTACTACTACTACTACTACTACTACTACTACTAGTACTACTATATTCTACAGTCGGTCCTTCCTTTCACGGCGAGTATGTATAGCTTATTCTTGCTTCCTCAGAAGAGGGAGCCACCATCCACAGACCCCTGCAGGACGGACAGGCCGGCGGTGAGTAGTTCGAGCAAGTTGAGGGGGCAGGTGGAGTAAGCCAGGTCACAGTTGCCCACCTCCCGCCCGTAGCTCTCCGCAGCCGAGTACTCCCACAGCGCTTCTTTCGCCGTCTGTAGTCCGTGGTTAGGTCTGCAAGAGGAGGTAAGCAAATCACATTCTCTCTTCCACTTGAGTAATTTTCACCAGTCGAAATTCTCCCACGTCCAAAGGTTCCTTCACTAACATTCCACTCAAAGCAAGTATTTCCACTTGTTACGTAAATCTGCCAGAGTGACGCAGATCAACATTTCTACTGCCGCTTGACACACAGTTCCCTAATCACAAACCGTTAAAACAGTAACAGACTACTTTTTTTTTATCTGTAGTTATGAAATTGGAAAATCTGTCATTCATATCTTTTTTTTTTTTTGCGTTCCTTTTTTTTTTATGATTTTGTGCGGTACTTGCTGTGATTTGTTGCATATGGTAATAAGAGCGTTAACTGAAGCTCTGGTCACGGGAACTGAAGGCTGCATCATCACACTTCTGCAACTTCCCGTCAGCATTCCATCTAAACCCGTGCACGTGATATGTACGCTTTGGGAGTATTCATCACTCAAAGTTACCTTTATTTAGAATAATGTTCGCTATTGCTACTTGAATGTATTGCTAGTAGTGTTGTATACTCCTAAAACGTTCTACATGCACGTGTTCGAACATTGCTGACGGGAAGGCTGCCTCAAGTGCAACCAAGTCTGGGCCATATTTTTTTTTTTTATTATTATTTTCATGTGGGAGTTATTTTGGCAGGAATATAGAAAAACTCATGATAGTCTTGGTCAGAACTTCTGTAACCTACTACTCACTTTAACCGTGCTGTCTTTTGCTTCACTGTCAAGTCTTTATATGTCTCTGCAACGTTTCTTGAGTTAACGTTCGAAAGACTGTCAGAGTAGCAGAGGATTAAAAAATACAGAAAACATTAAAGATTGCTATTAAAAAAGGAGTGTGGCAAGTTCACAGACTTGTGACCAGAACTTTTTTTTATGTAATGCTGGGGTCACACCGCAGCTTTTTTTTTTTTTTTTACTACGACGCCCCCGACGGTTGTACAGGCCAGTTTTCTACGATTGCGTACGACTGTCGTAACGATTGGGAGCATTCAGTGCAAGAAGGACACGCAAAACGAAGGACGTCCACCTTCGTGGGGGTCTGAAGGAGGATGTTCACTCCTGGTGTCGGAGGCGGCCCCTCCATACTCATGTCCAATGGGCCTGTGATGTCTAAGGATGTCCCAAAGAGATCTTGCGACGACGATGGGACATCATACCAATCATGCCCTTCCTCTGTCCCATCGTTTTCGGTAGGTAAACTGGGGCTAGTTTTTTTGTTAAACTGCCACAACGCACGAGCTGTCACACTGGTCACGGTGATTCTAGCGACAACGTTTTCGTGCGTCACTGCCAAACGTATGTTCAAAGACCAGTCGTAACTCAGTATTTTAACGTTTGATGTCGAACGATGTCGTTAGTAGCACGTACGACATCGTATCTCTCTATAGAGTCATCGTACGTCATCGTACGCCCGATGAAATGGCTTTGCTTGTCGTGACGCTCTTTCCGACACTCAAATGCAGCGCTCGATTGTCGTAATGCTTATACGATGTCGTGTGACAACAAGGACATCTTACGACATTGTGCGATAACTCCGCGTTAACGTACTACTTGACTTACGACATCTTACGACAAGCCAAAAGCCGTTAAAATGACGTCATTGCTGCCGGCGACAGCCCTCCCATGACCGTCGGGAACGTCGTAATAAGAAAAAAAAAAGGCTGTAGTGTGACCTCAGCATAAGAGAGGAGGACTGAAAGAAAAAAGACCATTCAGTTGCCTGTCTTCTTACAGAGACAATAGAATTAGTCAAAGGATAGGGACAAATATTTTGAAACCTCTCTCTCTTGAATTAAGTCATAGGAAGTTGGATATACCGACACAGGCAGGGAGTTGCAGAGTTTACCAGAGAAAGGTATGAAGGACTGAGACTCAGTACTGGTTAGCTCTTACGTTAGAGAGTTGTACAGAATAGGGGTAAAAGAAAGAAGAAAGCTTTACGCAGCGAGGCCGCAAGTGGAGGGGAGGAATGCAGTTAGCAAGATCAGTTGAGCAGTTAGCATGAAAATACCGATAGCAAGAGACGCAACATTCCGGCGGCGAGAAAGAGGATGAAGACAGTCAGTTAGAGGAGGAGAATTAATGAGACGAAAAGCGTTTGATTCCACCCTATCTAGTAAAGTTGTGTGAGTGGAACCCCACCAAACATGTGAAGAGTACTCCATACAAGGACGGATAAGGCCCTTGTACAGAGTTAGCAGTTGGGAAAGCGAGAAAACTGCCGGAGAAGCCTCAGAACACCTAACTTCATAGAAGCTGTTTTAGCAAGAGATGAGATGTGAAGCTTCCAGCTTAGATTATGGGTAATGGATAGGCCGAGGATATTCAGTGTAGAAAAGGGAGACAGTTGAGTGTCATTGAAGAAGAGGGGATAGTTGTCTAGAAGTTTGTGTCGAGTTGATAGATGGAGAAATTAAGTTTTTGAGGCATTGAACACTACTAAGTTTTCCCTGCCCCAATAAAAAATTTTAGAAAGAACAAAAGTATTATGTGGCGTCCTTGCATGATTGGTTGACTTTCCGTAGCGTTGGTCGTCTCTGAAAAGACGTGGAAAAACAACTGTGCATATTCAAGACAATTATTTATTCCAAGCCATATATTTTACGTCAGGCGTGTACTATATGAATACCAATGGATTCATGCAATAGTTCATATCTATTTGGTGTAGTGCGTGTACACGATTGTTTGTAGCTGTGCAAGGGTGACTTTTTTATGACGTCTGTGTAGACTGTCGCCTTAAGAGTTGATTAAGAGTTCCTGTCTATTTACTTTTAGTCGTGTACAGTGTTGTTTGTACCAGTAAGACATACAGTACTCATTTCCGGTATATACGTATGTGTTTTCACGTCAGTGTTCCCCAACCAGCCAATCACCTGGCAGAGTGTGAAGTACGAGTATATCCAGGTGACAGAGCGCTTAGCATTGACGTTTTGATGGGATTCGAATCAATACTGAGTAATAGTAAATGGACGTATATTGTTCACTAAATATATAAGTTAATGATACTGTTTGTTGTGTGAAGGACAATCCCACAAGAAAGTGATATTGAACAGTCATTATGCGAGTTGTCTTGTGATGATGCAAGCTGACATCTTTGCAAGAATTTCAAGGTATTTTAGATTCACAGTCCAAGTATGATGCCGCGAGAGTGAAGCAAAGGACCATATTCTGGAACACTTCTGCGCTGCACTCAACCTAATTTCAAAAGACCAAGTGGCACTAGTTTCCAAGGGTTTTCTTTTTTTATGCTTTTAGTGTCAAATCAACAAGATTTCTACATTATTATAAAGGAAAACAATCTTGAGAACCCGGTTAACCATCCTTGTGGCCTTTGCACATGGACTGCCACATTAAGTGGACATCTTTATTTCTTTATATATATAAATATATATATATATATATATATATATATATATATATATATATATATATATATATATATATATATATATATATATATATATATATATATATATATATATATATATATATATATATATATATATATATATATATATATATATATATATATATATATATATATATATATATATATATATATATATATATATATATATATATATATATATATATATATATATATATATATATATATATATATATATATATATATATATATATATATATATATATATATATATATATATATATATATATATATATATATATATATATATATATATATATATATATATATATATATATATATATATATATATATATATATATATATATATATATATATATATATATATATATATATATATATATATATATATATATATATATATATATATATATATATATATATATATATATATATATATATATATATATATATATATATATATATATAGAGAGAGAGAGAGAGAGAGAGAGAGAGAGAGAGAGAGAGAGAGAGAGAGAGAGAGAGAGAGAGAGAGAGAGAGAGAGAGAGAGAGAGATATATATATATATATATATATATATATATATATATATATATATATATATATATATATATATATATATATATATATATATATATATATATATATATATATATATATATATATATATATATATATATATATATATATATATATATATATATATATATATATATATATATATATATATATATATATATATATATATATATATATATATATATATATATATATATATATATATATAGATAGATAGATAGATAGATAGATAGATAGATAGATAGATAGATAGATAGATAGATAGATAGATAGATAGATAGATAGATAGATTTTTTTTTTTTTTTCTTGCTCTAGACCAGAGGCTTTCTTAAATGAAAGCATGGTCTGCATGGCACAGAGCAGCTAGGCCTGGAACACAACGCGGCAAGCCTGACTGAGACCCGCATTCTGAAACACTTACTCTCTCACAATACAGTGGATTAGTTATGTTCTCGAGAGTAATTTTCTTATGGAAATGTAGGAATCTTGTCAGTATGTCACTAGAATCCTAAAATACATTTGGAGACCATGGCACCTTAACCAGACATTGAAAGACTCCAAATGCAGTCAGAGAGTTTCAATGCTTGAGTGAGGGAGCCCCGAGGGGTGTCGCGTGTCACTTTTTTACACCTAATTCAGATTAGTGTGATGACGGCCGATACCACACCGCCTGCAACAAGACGCTTCTCAACCGTTCACTGTCCCTCGCCTGTCGGTTCTTATCCCCACCCTCTTGCCGCCCTCCCTTCCTCGCTCCCTCCTTCCCCGTGACGCAGACACCTCGTAATTAGAGCAAACAAGGAAGCACACAGGTGATACAAGCGGCAGCCTCACTTCTCACAATGCTTTCCCTGTTAAGACCTCCGGCAGGAAGAAAGTGATAAAAAATTAGAGAGAGAGAGAGAGAGAGAGAGAGAGAGAGAGAGAGAGAGAGAGAGAGAGAGAAAGTTTACGAATCACTTTTTCTTTTGTGGGGGGGCGGAGAGGGGCCAACAGGGAACGGACAGGGACAATTTTTCTTTTGTTATTGGTATTGTTGTTGTTGTGGTTTGTTGTTTTGTTTTTATTATCATTATTATTGTTTTTATTATCATTATTATTGTTCTTCTTGCTGGTGGTGGTGGTAGTGGTGGTGGTGGTGGTGGTGGTGTTCTTGTTGCTATTTTTTTGTACACGCTGTTTTTTTTCTTATTTTTCCTCTTTTCTTGTTTTCTTTTTTCTTCTTCTATTCTTCTTCTTCTCCCTCTTCTTCTTGCTCTTATTATTATTATTATTATTATTATTATTATTATTATTATTATTATTATTATTATCATTATTATCATCAACACCATCATCATCATCATCATCATCATCATTATTATTATTATTGTCATTATCATTGCTGTTTTTTATTGTTTTTGTTGTTATTGTTGTTGGTGGTGGTGATGGTGGTGGTAGTGTTCTCCTTGTTGTTCGCCATGAAGTGCACACGTAAGCCTGATGTAAGAGGAAGACACTCTCACATTCCCCGCCAGTGACTGACTGATTATGTAAGAGTGGGAGTAAGTGGTGGCGGGGGAAGAGGGAGAGAGAGGGGGGGGAAGAAGAGACAGGGAAAGGAGAGGATAGGGTGAGAAATCAAAAAAGGTGATGTGTAGAAGAAATTCTGGCTACAGGAGAGAGAGAGAGAGAGAGAGAGAGAGAGAGAGAGAGAGAGAGAGAGAGAGAGCTGCGTACATATGGTGAATGCAGCAGTCTGTGTGTTGCCAAGGGAGAATAAGAGGCGGTATAAAGGTTAATCTTTGCTCGTTGCGTCACATGCTGGCTTCCAGGGAACGTTTTCAGGAGTCAAGGGTAGACACACACACACACACACACACACACACACACACAGAGAGAGAGAGAGAGAGAGAGAGAGAGAGAGAGAGAGAGAGAGAGAGAGGGGCTGGGAAATCTGCCCTCATGGACTAACCGCGAGGAATGTGATGTAATAGACTAACAAACCGTGATGTATGTGTGCATTTTGCTTGGAGATGGGAAAGAGCAGTAAAAGTTAGAAATTGCACGTTGAGAGAAGTGTGTTCTTGACGCAGCTGTGTGGAATCGAATGACAGGTATTCCTAGTTGTTCGGTTTTTAATGATACGTAAATTAATAGAAAAAGAAACAGAACAGCAACTGAAGTAGCATTGGAAGTTATGATTGCAAGTTGATAGAAGTGTGTGTTTATGATGTAGCTGTGTGGAAGAGAATGACAGGGAAGTAAAGTTGTTGAGTTAGTTAATAGTAGAGCAAGTTAATAGAAGAGGAAACAGAACAGCAATTGAAGTAGCGTCAGAAGTTATGATTGTTCGTTGTAAATAGTGTGTGTTCATGACGCAGCTGTGTGGTGTGGTAAAAGGGTGACGGTGATAGTCATTTTAGTTTTTGAATTGATAGGTATAGTATAGATCATGTAAAAGAGCATAATTTGGAGAAGAGTTAGAAGTTATGGTTGCACGCTATAAGAAGTGTGTATGACGTAACTGTGTGGACTGTGATGGAGGAAATTAACAGTGATACATGTACAAGCTTTCCTTCTTAAATAGTACACGGTAAGAAGAGTGATAAGAGAAAGAAGACAGCAATGGTAGTACATCTTATAGAAATCTGGTATAATAGAACAAAAATGGCCAATATACTATAATTTTCAATGATTCGTATCTAAAAGGAGGAAAAATTATAGTGAAAGAAGAAAATATATACTTATATCCATATCATGGCTGCGGAATATGATGAACCAGAAGGATAATGACGCATGTGTATGTTCTTTTGATAAGTTCATGTGCTAAAGGGAACAGAAAAGGGTCAGCTGAAGAAGAGGAAGAAAAGTCCATTCGAGTCTGTGAGTGTTCGAAACCTGCGGGATGAAGCAAATGTATCAAATGTGGTGGAAAGAAATACCAGTGATGAAAATACATGTTCCTTTTGATGCCTTTGTGTGTTAGGGGAAAGAAAAAGAGCAGCTGAAAGAAGAGGAAGAGGAAAGTCTGTTTGTGTTTTTAAGTATAAGTAATCTGCCTGATGAAAGAAATGTATCGAATGTGGCGCAAAGGAATAACAGTGATGCATCATGTACTATACACGTTCCATTGGATAACCGTGTAAGTGGGGAAAAGAAAAGGAGCAACTGTAGAAGAGAAAGAAGAAAGTCATACTATTGTAGTGTTCCCTAAATTGACCCTCTTTTTTTACATTACATTTTCTCTTACTAAGAATAGTGTCCTGTGTATAAATTTTCTACTTCAAATAGGAAATAGAAAGGTGCTCTCAGTTAACTGTTGCTTACCCTTTAGAGAATCCTATATCGCCTCGGTTTACTACTAGGTTTTGGAGTAACAAAGCAATGTGGAAAATGCTCTTAACGGACTAACCACAGCAGGACTTCCTCCCGTTTGAGCGACATGAAGGGCAGTTTTCCTCCATAGGGGAACCACACTTACACTCTTACCAAGTATAAGAAATCAGCTCGATGGCATAAATATTTCAGATATGAAGCAATGAAACAAGTGATACGTAACCTCTGATAAACTCATGTGTTGGGAAGGGAGGAGGCGGAGAAACCTGCCAATGGAGGAAAAGTATTAAATGTGATGTAATAATCCAGTACTGATGACCGTGCAAGCTCTCCTTTGTACATAAAGTAATAATATAGGGCATTGAAGAAAAACATCACAAGAAAACAGTAACATTGCAGCGCGTTAGAACCATATTACTGTAAAGGACTGTGTGTAAAGTAACGCTTACACTGCACTACGATTTGCAGGATACACATGCCCCGCTTCCAGGAGGGACAATATAATACAAAAGATAATGACGACACTGCAGTTGCTGAGATATTCACATCCAAAAGAGAGATGACATGGAAAATGAAGCAATGAAACAACAGGGATAAGGAGTAGTGAGACATACATATATATATATATATATATATATATATATATATATATATATATATATATATATATATATATATATATATATATATATATATATATATATATATATATATACATACATACATATCGCCCTCCCCTTAATTACTACTGAGCGATAAATTACAAAAGAAGAGCCAAAATACATAAGATACTAGCAATTCCTCGAAATGGGAGTTGAATTATAAGAGATTTGTCATTCGCGTCTTGCACTAGAAGGTGGGCAGTGTCAGGTGCTATTGTCAGTGGGGGCGAGAGAGAGAGAGAGAGAGAGAGAGAGAGAGAGAGAGAGAGAGAGAGAGTGTGCGCTATCAAATCCTCTCAACTTCAGAATAGTTATCTACAAAGGAAAAATATGAGTTAATTCTTATCTGATTACACGGCAATGGAAACACACACACACACACACACACACACACACACACACACACACACACACACACACACACAGATTGTGTGTGGCTGATATTCTGAAGTCGGTTCACCACAGCATAAGAGATAAGGCGCCATTGAAGAAAGACTCCTTTCGAAGTTTCATTTGTGTTGGTAAGTGATGAGTGAGATCTTTATTTACAGACATCCTTGCATCTTGTATAGACAACTTTAACAGACTTCATTGAAAGTCATTGTGGTTTTCAAGGGTGTGTCCATGAATCTTGTGATAGCTCAACAATGTTTCCACATCATGTATGAGGGAAAACACCCGTGAGAATCGCGCTCACCATGTCTGTGGCCCTTGAAAGCTTTCCTCTTTTGAGACCGGAGCTTTGAAGAATACGGGTCTGAGAGACGTGTGTGTGTGTGTGTGTGTGTGTGTGTGTGTGTGTGTGTGTGTGTGTGTGTGTGTGTGTATCTGTCTATCTGTCTATTTATCTATATGTATCTATCTATTTATCTATCTATCTATCTATCTATCTATCTATCTATCTATATATATATATATATATATATATATATATATATATATATATATATATATATATATATATATATATATATATATATATATATATAGACAAGGAAGAGAGACGTGAAGTGAGGAATGAGGAAAGAAGGCAGTAAAAGGAAAGTTGACATAGACGATATAAGGATCAAGAATGCCGGTCTGAGAGAGGCTTCGTGTCAAAAGTGAAAAAAATAGATTAATATTAAAAAAAAAAAGCGTAAAAACGAAGATGGTAGTGAAGGCAGGGAAAGCAAAGGCAACATAGACAATTCCCAGTCACTATTGTGACTTGGTAATGCAGCAAATATTGTTAATACGCCTTTCAGGTATTCTATTTACACCACAAGAGTGTCGTAAACAGTTACTTCAGGGAGTGCAATCGGAGTGAGGTAACAAATAACGAGTCTAAGTTTGATAAGGTTAGTTTTAAAAGAGATAGAAGAAAATTGATTCTCAGTTAGAGTGAATGGATTCAGTAATAAGGTTGTAAGTATTGAGTCAGTAAGTAAATATTAAGTTAGTAAGGAGCTTTAAAAGAAGAGTAGACAAGTTAATGAATGGACATGATAGGTAACAGTAGGTAGCCATGTTTTGTGCAGTGCTGGTGTACATGTCTTTATACAGTGCTGCGTGTGGCCTTGATGGCTTCTTGCTGTTTGCCTTGTTTTCCTACATTATCATGCTCTTATCCCTTATTAACTGGCCACGATAGAGGCAGCAAGGCAGAGTTGTGTTTGGTGACTAACTTGATTGGATAACAAAAATTGTCACCGTTAAGTTGATCAAATCCTATTTCGTCATCTGAAATATGATCAAACCAATGCCATGGTATTGAGTGAGCTAATTAAAGGTGATTTGTTTAGTGTTCTCTCTCTTGAATAGATAGCCAGGAGTGTTCAGGGACCCAGTGTGGAGGTGAGTGGAGGGGCAGTGATCACTTACACTGGGCGTGACTCGGCAAAACGTCACATGTAGCTCTCCTGACTGACTTTGCCTTGTTGTTGTTGTTGTTGTTGTTATTATCATTTTTCATTGTCATCATCATTTTTATTATCTTTTGTATTCCTATTTTTTCTCTTCTCTTTCTCGTTTCTCCTCCTTCTCCTCCTCCTCCTCCTCCTCCTCCTCCTCCTCCTCCTCATCCTCATCATCTTCTTCTTCTTCTTCTGCTGCTGCTGCTGCTGCTATTGCTGCTGCTGCTGCTGCTGCTGCTGTTCCTCCTCCTCCTCCTCCTCCTCCTCCTCCTCCTCCTCCTCCTCCTCCTCCTCCTCCTCCTCCTCCTCCTTTCTTCCTTTTTCTAATGACAATACAACAACAACAACAACAACAACGTGAATAACAATAACAACAACAACGTGAATAGCAACATAAACACCAACAACAACGAGAACATCTGGAAGTCATTGAGCCAGCCTATCTCAGTACTCAGGTTGTTAGTGCCGAGTCATTAGGAAGCTTTAAACGATTAGATAAGTTTATAGATGAGGATGATACACGGAAATACGAGTGGCTATGTTTCGTTCCGGGACTGCCTCGTGTAGGCCTAACGGTTTCCTGCAGCTTCTCTTGTTGTACGTTCTTGATCATTACCCTACTAGGATGTGAATTCTGGCGATGAATTTCCGTGGAATAAATCCAATTCCATGCACTTCCCGGAGACTTAGATAGTATTTATATACACAGGCTCTAATGGAAGTAACTGTTCATCTTAAGGAGTGTTTTCGTGATTCTATTGATAATGTGACAAGAATCTTACTCCATCAATGTGAAAAAATCTACTAGAACCATGAAATTTGTTTGTAGCATTTGTAAGCAGTCCTGAACCCTTTAGTGCGATGAGGAAATGAAGATTTAGTGTTTCTTCCAGAGAACGATTTCAATACACGTAATCATAAACAAGGAAGTAAATTATTGTGTCGTTCAAGTATTTCGCTGTTTGTTATTTTGTCTTGCCTCGATGCACAGTGTAAGGGTACTCAGAGGAGGTAGTAGACACGTACCGAAACGAAGATTTACTCCCAGCCAGTTCTAGCAGCACTACATAGTTCAGGGGTGCTTTGAAATTTCCATTAAAGCTAGATGTGATCTTGCTGATCGTGTCCCTTTGTGTCTCACAACTCAAGGGGGCAGTCACAGCCTGCCTTCTAAAGACAACTTTCCTTCTTCTCACAAAACTACATGCACTTACAACTCACGCACCTTTCACTTAAAGTTCAAAATAAGAAAATAGCGACTCCAAATCTAGCCTCGGAGTCCCCTTCTAGGGAGGGGACCAGAAAATGTCCCCAGGTCAGACTACTCTCTCGGTGACAACCCAAAAAGTGTTGACACATCCTTTTCCATACTTTTTCTACATTAACTTCTGCAACATTCGCGGTCTTAGATCTAATTTTCAATCTGTGGAACACCACCTCTCCTCTACTAAACCTCATCTTCTTTTCCTCACCGAAACACAGCTGTCTGAGGCAACTGACAGTAGTCCCTTCTCTGTTCCCTCCTACTTTCTCTATTCTCATTTTCATTCCAAAGCTGGATGTTGCGTCTATGTGCGCAACGACTTAACTTGCTCTCGTGCCCACGCTCTTGAATCTTCCGAGTTTTCCACCATCTGGCTTCGACTTAATAGTCACTCTCAAACTAAATTCATCTGTGCTGTCTATCTCTCCCCTAACTCTTCTGACTATAGTAAATTCTTCGACTATTTAACTTCCAAAGTGGAGCACATTCTGTCCCTCTACCCTTTCGCTGAGATTTCCATTCTTGGAGATTTCAATGTTCACCACCAGCTTTGGCTTTCCTCTCCCTTCACTGACCATCCTGGTGAACTAGCCTTCAACTTTGCTATCCTCCATGACCTAGAGCAACTGGTGCAACACCCTACTCGTATTCCTGACCGTCTTGGAGACACGCCCAACATTCTTGATCTCTTCCTCACCTCTAATCCTTCTGCTTATGCTGTCACCCTTTCATCTCCGTTGGGCTCCTCCGATCACAATCTCATTTCTGTATCTTGTCCTATTTCTCCAATCCTCCTCAGGATCCCCAAAGCGAAGGTGCCTCTGGCGTTTTGCCTCTGCCAGTTGGGGGACCTGAGGAGGTATTATGCTGATTTTCCTGGAATGATTACTGCTTCCGTGTCAGAGACCCATCTCTTTGTGCTGAACGCATAACAGAGGTGATAGTGTCTGGCATGGAGGCGTACATTCCTCATTCTTTTCTCAACCTAAACCTTCTAAACCTTGGTTTAACTCAGCCTGTTCTCGTGCTATACATGATAGAGGTTGCCCACAAAAGGTACTTGAGCCTTCCATCTCCTGAATCT
Organism: Portunus trituberculatus; assembly: GCF_017591435.1. NCBI lineage: Eukaryota > Metazoa > Arthropoda > Malacostraca > Decapoda > Portunidae > Portunus > Portunus trituberculatus. The sequence continues at coordinate 4,971,830 of NC_059293.1, forward strand.
CATGCACTTTATATTTCTGCCCGGAATCATGCCAAGTCTGTTCTTCAACTTGCCAAACACTCTTTCATAAATAGAAAATGTCAAAATCTTTCAAACTCAAACTCCCTCGTGACTTCTGGCATCTGGCCAAAAACATCTCAAATAACTTCACTTCTTCATCTTTCCTCCTTTATTTCATCATGATAGCACTGCTGCAGTCTCATCTATCTCTAAAGCTGAACTCTTCTCTCAAACCTTTGCTAACAACTCCACGTTGGATGATTCTGGGCTTGTCCTCCCTCTCCTCCTCCCTCTGACTATTTCATGCCTTCAATCAAAGTTCTTCGTAATGATGTTTTCCATGCCCTCGCTGGCCTAAACCCTCGAAAGGATTATGGACTTTTTTTTTTTTATACCATGTGGGCTTTTCACGGGAATTTATGGGCTAAAGGGATACTGTCCTCTATTTCAAAGCCCACCCGCTAAACCGTTGCCCCAGTGAGGAAGCCCAACCTACACTCAGACCGTAGACAGGATTCGAACTTTGCTTGCCCCTCGGATCCCAAAGCACGCACGGATTGCCCTCCTATCGTTCTCAAAAACTGTGCTTCCGTACTTGCATCTTGCCAGGCCAAACTCTTTTGACTATATATGTCTATCGACTTCTATCTTTCCTTCTTGCTGGAAGTTTGCCTACATTCAGCCTTTTTCTAAAATGGGTAACCGTTCTAATCCCTCAAACTACCGTCCTATAGCTTTAATCTCTTGCTTGTCTAAAGTTTTTTAATCTATCCTGAATAGGAAGATTCTTAAACATCTGTCACTTCACAATCTTCTATCTGATCGCCAGTATGGCTTCCGTCAAGGTCGCTCTACTGGTGATCTTCTGGCTTTCCTTACTGAGTCTTGGTCATCCTCTTTTAGAGATTTCGGTGAAACTTTTGCTGTCGCGTTAGACATATCAAAAGCTTTTGATAGAGTCTGGCATAAAGCTTTGATTTCAAAACTGCCCTCCTACGGTTTCTATCCTTCTCTCTGCAACTTTATCTCAAGTTTCCTTTCCGACCGTTCTATTGCTGCTGTGGTAGACGGCCACTGTTCTTCTCCTAAATCTCTTAATAATGGTGTTGCTCAGGATTCTGTCCTACCACCCACTCTCCTTCTATTGTTCATTAATGATCCTAACCAAACTTCTTGCCCTATCCACTCCTACGCTGATGATACTACCCTACATCTTTCCACGTCCTTTCACAGACGACCAACCCTTCATAAAGTCAACAGATCACGCAGGAACGCTACAGAACGCCTGGCTTCTTATCTTGCTAAGATTTCTGCTTGGGGCAGAGAAAACTAATGCCTCAAAAACTCAATTCCTCCATCTATCATATCAACACAACTTTCTAGACAACTATCCCCTCTTCTTCAATGACATTTAACTATCTCCCTCTTGAATATTCTCGGTCTGTCCTTTACTTTTAATCTTAACTGGATACTTCACATCTCATCTCTTGCTAAAACAGCTTCTATGAAGTTAGTTATTCTGAGGCGTCCACGCCAGCTTTCCTCGCCCTTCCAACTGCTAACTCTGTACAAGGGCCTTATCGGTCCTTGTAGTGAGTACTCTTCGCATGTTTGAGGGGTTCCACTCACTCAGTTTTATTAGATAGGGTGGAATAAAAAGCTTTTTTTTTCTCATCAACTCCCCTCCTCTGATTGACTGTCTTCAGCCTCTTTCTGACCGCCGAAATGTTGCATCTCTTTCTATCTTTCATCGCTATTTTCATGGTAATTGCTGTACTGATCTTGCCAACTGCATGCCTCCCTTCCTCCTACGGCCTCGCTGCACAAGGCTTTCTTCTTTCTCTCATCCCTATTCTGTCGAACTCCCTAACGCAAGAGATAACCAGTACTCTCAGTCATTCATATCTTTCTCTGGTAAACTCTGCAACTCCCTGCCTGCTTCTGTATTTCCAGGTTCGTGCGACTTTTAAGAGGGAGGTTTCAAGACAAGGCTCTGTCTTTTGGGTAACTCTTTACTAATCTTTAAGAGAAACTGCATTTCAAGTGGGTCTCTTTTAATCTATTTTTGTCTTTGGCTGGTTTCCTCTTGCACAAAAAAAAAAGATAAAATGAACCGTTTGTCAGGAGCAGCCAGAGGGTTAATAAAAACACCACGAATCTCAGAGTGCAGGCCGTGGCTCTCGGTACCTGGCTGCATGAACTTCACTTTGAAACAGCGGTGGTGGAGAGACAACGGGCACTGCAGACATGTACTATTAAAAAAAAAAAAAACTTTAATCTACTATAAGCTTTTTTTTATACCTAAATATAAACAATTTTCTCTGCAACCAAAATGCTTAACTAGTTATTGTTTTTGTTTTATTCGTGCATTTTTTATACAAGGTAAGAGTTTTCCAAGTAGCAGAGAGACAAGTATTCTCTCGTACCTAAGCCTCGAAACCTCATTGGGAAAGAGCAGAGCCTCACAGGACTTCTCTGGGCGGGGATCACCTTATTGTTTTCTATGGGTTGCTTACAGTGCACTGGAATGAAAACTTGTTGTCAAATATACGGGTCCATGTATTACTGTACGCAGAGTATAGTGTTACCGCACGGCTTCAGGGAAATATTGAACAAATTTTGAGGAGAAATTCTTTGACCTACGCACATATTCGGTTCTCTTTGAAGCCTAAAATCTTAAATATCTTGGTTTCTTTATTTCCTTTGATTTAAGAAAGACAGTGAAAGATAAATAAATAATGAAAAACAATAATAGTAATGGTAGCGAAATTTGTTGCTGAATTTATATTAATTTGTTTTTGGCTATTCATTACGTACTGTGTGGAGTGGTAGAGAAAAAGATACTGTGTGTGTGTGTGTGTGTGTGTGTGTGTGTGTGTGTGTGTGTGTCTCTCTCTCTCTCTCTCTCTCTCTCTCTCTCTCTCTCTCTCTCTCTCTCTCTCTCTCTCTCTCTCTCTCTCTCTCTCTCTCTCTCTCTCTCTCTCTCTCTCTCTCTCTCTCTCTCTCTCTCTCTCTCTCTCTCTCTCTCTCTCTCTCTCTCTCTCTCTCTCTCTCTCTCTCTCTCTCTCTCTCTCTCTCTCTCTCTCTCTCTCTCTCTCTCTCTCTCTCTCTCTCTCTCTCTCTCTCTCTCTCTCTCTCTCTCTCTCTCTCTCTCTCTCTCTCTCTCTCTCTCTCTCTCTCTCTCTCTCTCTCTCTCTCTCTCTCTCTCTCTCTCTCTCTCTCTCTCTCTCTCTCTCTCTCTCTCTCTCTCTCTCTCTCTCTCTCTCTCTCTCTCTCTCTCTCTCTCTCTCTCTCTCTCTCTCTCTCTCTCTCTCTCTCTCTCTCTCTCTCTCTCTCTCTCTCTCTCTCTCTCTCTCTCTCTCTCTCTCTCTCTCTCTCTCTCTCTCTCTCTCTCTCTCTCTCTCTCTCTCTCTCTCTCTCTCTCTCTCTCTCTCTCTCTCTCTCTCTCTCTCTCTCTCTCTCTCTCTCTCTCTCTCTCTCTCTCTCTCTCTCTCTCTCTCTCTCTCTCTCTCTCTCTCTCTCTCTCTCTCTCTCTCTCTCTCTCTCTCTCTCTCTCTCTCTCTCTCTCTCTCTCTCTCTCTCTCTCTCTCTCTCTCTCTCTCTCTCTCTCTCTCTCTCTCTCTCTCTCTCTCTCTCTCTCTCTCTCTCTCTCTCTCTCTCTCTCTCTCTCTCTCTCTCTCTCTCTCTCTCTCTCTCTCTCTCTCTCTCTCTCTCTCTCTCTCTCTCTCTCTCTCTCTCTCTCTCTCTCTCTCTCTCTCTCTCTCTCTCTCTCTCTCTCTCTCTCTCTCTCTCTCTCTCTCTCTCTCTCTCTCTCTCTCTCTCTCTCTCTCTCTCTCTCTCTCTCTCTCTCTCTCTCTCTCTCTCTCTCTCTCTCTCTCTCTCTCTCTCTCTCTCTCTCTCTCTCTCTCTCTCTCTCTCTCTCTCTCTCTCTCTCTCTCTCTCTCTCTCTCTCTCTCTCTCTCTCTCTCTCTCTCTCTCTCTCTCTCTCTCTCTCTCTCTCTCTCTCTCTCTCTCTCTCTCTCTCTCTCTCTCTCTCTCTCTCTCTCTCTCTCTCTCTCTCTCTCTCTCTCTCTCTCTCTCTCTCTCTCTCTCTCTCTCTCTCTCTCTCTCTCTCTCTCTCTCTCTCTCTCTCTCTCTCTCTCTCTCTCTCTCTCTCTCTCTCTCTCTCTCTCTCTCTCTCTCTCTCTCTCTCTCTCTCTCTCTCTCTCTCTCTCTCTCTCTCTCTCTCTCTCTCTCTCTCTCTCTCTCTCTCTCTCTCTCTCTCTCTCTCTCTCTCTCTCTCTCTCTCTCTCTCTCTCTCTCTCTCTCTCTCTCTCTCTCTCTCTCTCTCTCTCTCTCTCTCTCTCTCTCTCTCTCTCTCTCTTCAAACAATATAGGAACAATGTAACTCAAGCTATACGTACTGCCAAATCTAACTATCATCGCCAAATATTTAGTAATTTCGGAACCAACACAAAGAAAATTTGGCAAACAATCAATGAAATAAAAGGCAATACACAAAATAAAAATACAATTAAGACATTGCAGTATAATGATTTCATATTAAGCAGCCCATCTGACATCTCCGTAGCTTTCAGTAATTACTTTTCTAATATTTCAGCACACCTAGAGTCTCATGTATGGAACTTTGTGCCTCTCCAAATTCAGAATGCACTCTCTGTCAACACATTTAAAAGAATATTTAAAATCCAGATCTTAGCCACCTACTAATTTGAAATATTACCTCATGCATTACCTTGTATTGAAATCAGCAGTATGCTAATGTTATTGTTTCTACCTTACATATTGGAGAATATTTGATATTCCTATATAATTATATATGTATTATTTATTATTGCTATTTGTTATATTATCTGTATTATCTATATTCATTATTATTATATCCGTATCTTTAATAACCGCATGTTTATTTATATATATATTTATTTTGTAACCATGTGTTTATACAATTATTTTTATAAATCATATTAACTATCAATGAGACTGAATTGTATGTACTGTACGTGTTGTACCCTTGTTGCCATCTGCCACACTGCATCTATCATTTCTTACCACTTTGCCTAAAAAGCTCTGCTTTAAAAAGGCTAACTACATTCACACTATGTATATATCTCCAAATTGTAACTCTTTGTTATTAATAATAATAAATGTAAATGCTCTCTCTCTCTCTCTCTCTCTCTCTCTCTCTCTCTCTCTCTCTCTCTCTCTCTCTACAAGCATAAGTATCTTCATTTCATCTTTCCTTCACTTTTTTTTTTTTTTTCATCTCATCTCTCTCCTTCTTTTATGGTCCTTTCTGTCTTGAAAGTCGCTACTTTTGTACTAACCGTATGGCAGAAGACGCGCTTATTTACTGGCCGAAACTTGGGTACGGTCCCGACCACCACCACCACCGCCAACCATCCCCACTACCACCACCACCACCACCCACCACCAGTACCACCACCAGTACCACCACCACCACCCTCATATCACCAGACGCAGTGAGTAAGGATGCAAATATTCCTGGATCCGTCCGCGCCGTTATATCACCCGCCTCGCTATTGAGTCTCAAGGAGTAGGGAGCGCCATCAAAAGCATGTAGCAGCAGGTCAGTGGTAGTAAGTGACTGCTCAATTGCCGCACTGAATAGCCAACCCGTTCGAATCCAAGAAATTCGGCGTCAGTCACAAAGAACGCGAGTAGAAAATGGTCAATAGCTTTGTAGTGGGTCAGTGGAGTGCCCGTGCCCCTCGTAGCCTCGTGGTCCCCCTTGACGCAGTGGGTTGTGCTCTCTCTCTCTCTCTCTCTCTCTCTCTCTCTCTCTCTCTCTCTCTCTCTCTCTGCATGGATGATTAGGATGCCTTGGCGTATGTATACCTACTAGTTGACTAAGGGAAGATATTATCAAGTGGCATTTACAGGCGGTGGGGAGGTCGATAAGATGGTGAGCGTGGGATCGGGCAGACGTTCATGCTTAGATTCTAATCCCACCACGTACCGCCTTGAAACTTTGCCATTTGTTGAGTGGTTTAAAGTTGCCTATACATGTCACCATGATACCCAGGTTCTAGGTGGTCACACCAAAAATGCGCTTGGATGGTGATATGGGCTCTAATATGGGTACCACTATAAATAAAATTGCATGCGCCACTATAATGGGTGGAAGCTTAACAGCGCTTCCTCATATACTCTTCAAGTATGCCTACAGGCGCTATAGGCCATAACATTTAAAAAAACTGATATTTACTTTTTCTGTGGCGTGTACTTAGAGCATTTTAAAAGTGTGTCGGGGAAGGTTTAATGATTTGAAACGCGTTGGTGAATTTGATAGAAACCTTTACAGATGAGGGACAATTAAGAACGTGTTAAAGAAAGGGTTTGACTGAAGTAGTAAGTATTTTATGACGATGAACTGTACAGACAAACGAAAACATATGATAAAAGGTTTGCTTGCCAAAAAAAATGTCTTGTGGAGGTGAAATGAATGTTATACAGAAGATGTTATACAGATCAACGACAAATAATAACGTGCTAAGGAAATGTTTGATTGAGAAAGTGTCTTGTGAAGTTGAAATGAATGAAAAAATGTACACACAAATTGAGAAAATGTGAGGAAAGGTTTGGCTGAGAAGTACTATATATGAAGTAAGAATCATGTACAGTAGTTGAGATGGCTGAAAATAATGAAGGAAATAGATACGATGTGATTAATTTATTACAAAGTAAAAAACGGAATCTTGAATGGATAATCTGCCTTTGAAAATCTAATGAATAGTAAGGGACAAAGCAGAATGAAACCATGACAGGATAAGCTACAAATGATAAGGAATAAGTTAATTTGCTGACGAAATGAGGGAAAAAATTTAGAAGGGATAATCAGAAATAAGAGAGAAAAAAACAAGCCTTTAAGATCATACAGTTTTTATAAAGTGACAGGTATAAGCAAGAAATGAAGAACAGGATTACGTTGAAAAAATTAGAAAAGGAAAACTTGACATGCATGAAGTAATGAAAGAATTGACACATGTCACAGAAGTGACGGGCAGGAGCAAAGGAAGCCAGTTTGGTGAGTGCTGTCCTGCATCACGCATTATGATGCCTTATGTAATCAAACGTTAGTAGAAATACTGTGGTATAGAAGGGTGCTTTCATGATCGGGAATTTGAACCATCAATTATAAAAGTACCGTATATATATATATATATATATATATATATATATATATATATATATATATATATATATATATATATATATATATATATATATATATATATATATATATATATATATATATATATATATATATATATATATATATATATATATATATATATATATATATATATATATATATATATATATATATATATATATATATATATATATATATATATATATATATATATATATATATATATATATATATATATATATATATATATATATATATATATATATATATATATATATATATATACACTCTTACTAGAGAACCAGTGGAAGAATTAAGGTGTTGAAGGATCCTTTCATGATTAAACTCGCAGTTTGATAAGGAATCTGAGCTGTCTATTGAAAGAGAGATATCACAAGAACCCGAATTATTTTTGTGGTTGTTATAATAGATAGTCTCTGCGAAAGAACCGCACGTTAATGGAACAATTGGGAACTTCAAAGGTGATTTCGTGACTACACTTGCAGTTTGATAGGGAACTGGAAAAATACCACGAGAACCCGACTTGTAATCTTTGTAATGTTTGAAAACACGCGCTGCAACATAATTACGTGTCTCAGAATACTTAGAATGACTGCATAGGACAAAGGAAAGAGTAAATAAATATAGTAAAGTATTAAGATTTCGGGTAGGTAATCGACCACCCTGAAAGCACACCATTAAGTAAAGAGACATGTAGTACATCGATATGAAGAAGGAATTGAGGCTCACATAGATAAATGGCTTAAGGGATGGTGTGTACGTTGCTGCCTGTGAAATTATGCATGTGCTGTTGTTGTTGGCTAGCTTGAGAGCAAAAAACATGTGACAAAAACACTTTGGAAGCTACAAAGGCAACAATGAAGCCAAGAATTATGATCACTTACAGAAAGAGAGAGAGAGAGAGAGAGAGAGAGAGAGAGAGAGAGAGAGAGAGAGAGAGAGAGAGAGAGAGAGAGAGAGAGAGAGAAATTTTCAAAAGCAAACCGTGGAAATTGGGAAAAAGTAAGTTTCATCTAACTTAGAAGAATAAAGCAAAAGAAAAATAATACGATCTGGCGGAACAGGCAGTGTGGAAATTGTTAGGTGGGGAATTAGATAACTCTACTCTATCTTCTACCGCTATTTTCACGCAAAGTAAATATTCCTCTGATCTTGGTAACTACATGCCTCCATTCGTTCCAAGGCCTCGCAGCGCATAACTTATTTCCTCTCATCCCTGTTCGGTCCACCTCTCTAGTGGAAAAATTTGCCAGAATTGTCAATCATTCTGTCCTTTCCTGGTAAGCTGTGGAATTCACTGCCTGGTTTTGTATTTATTTCTTCCCATGACTCGTACTATTTCAATAGAGATGTTTCAAGACATTTGTCCTCATTTTTTCGATAATCTTTTTGTCTTTTCTTTAAGGACTGACATTCTAAAGGGCCTTTTTAGAACGTTTTTGTTTGCCTTGCTCAGTGCCTCGATCGTTTGCATAAAAAGAGAGACCTGAGACATGAAGACTACAAAACCAGACTTAATTAAAGGACCCAATGCTTTAGCTTCCTAAAATACAAGTTTGATCGAATTCTGGCAGCGAGTGAAAGTTTGGCGACAAATTAAAAATAAGAATCATAAATAAGTAATTAAATAAGTAAAGCATTTCTGAATGTTTAAGCTTAATTTGGTTGCGGTGGATTCCGAAGCGCCGTGAAAACAAAGGATGAATACAAATGATATATACTTCTGGAAGGTGACAGGACACACACACACACACACACACACACACACACACACAGAGAGAGAGAGAGAGAGAGAGAGAGAGAGAGAGAGAGAGAGAGAGAGAGAGAGAGAGAGAGAGAGAGAGAGAGAGAGAGAGAGCCTAACAGACAAACAGACAGACAGACAGAGACAAAAAAGAATAAAACTTGTGGTGAAAATGAGACAGACACAAACTGACAGATAATGCATAGGAAGATAAAAACATAAGACTAGGTGGGAAAATTATGTAGACAGACAGAGAGAAGACAGAAATAGAAAGAATAAGACTTAAGACAGAAATTGGATCATCCTACTACAATTTGAGAGAGAGAGAGAGAGAGAGAGAGAGAGAGAGAGAGAGAGAGAGAGAGAGAGAAAGAGAGAGAGAGTTAGGTGGTGTGGGTGTACGGTGGGCGAGGGGAGAAAGGAAAGCAAGAGTACGAACAAGGGACGAGCAACACTTACGCCAGCACAAGGTCGAGCAGCTGTCCCACCAGACCGTAGTCCTCGGCGGGTTCCTCGGCGGTTTCACAGATGGCTTTCAGCAAACACTGGTGCCCGTTGACTCCCAAACTGGCGGAGACGAGGAGTATGTGTAACCTAGATCCGCTACCTACTGCTCTATACGCATCCATACATACAGTACCTACTCTGTGTAACTCAGCACCATATTCTGAAAGAAGTGCCGCATCCCCACTGCATAGGCATAGATTGAAGTGACAAGGTTCTTTACTGGTGCTTTTCTTTGGTAACTTTGACAGAGCAACATACTTTCTACATTAACAAGAGAAACACTTTTGAGAACCCGGCTAATCATCCCTGTGGTATTTCATTAGTCGTGATGAGAGGCCAGAGTGTTTCAGAATACTGTACTTGGCTTACATCTGCAGCACTCTGCACTACGCACACGTGCTTATAATAACATATTCCTACTGTTTTGTTTTTATGTACAAATTTAATCGTGGACGTAGCTGGAAGAAGATAAGTTTGGATTTATGCCACAACACATACACTCAGTCCTACAAACTTATAATTTCGCCTCCCTATTCTTTGGTTTCTGTGTATGTACAAATTTAATCATAGCAACAGCGGGAATAAAGTGAGATAAACTTGTATTTACGTAGTTTCTAAACGTTTCAATACATTCGATTGCAGAGTTTAGGTTCACAGACTCGTCTATTGTTATCTTGCCTGCTCAGTGTTTGTTGATCTGATCTCTGCAGAAGTGAAACGAAAACAAAAAAAGACGTCTGCAAACTTCTCTTCATTCTAGTATTTACTCCTGCCTTCGTAATCTGTTCACTCAGTTCACGTAAATCTATAACGGAAAAAAATGAAAAACCTAAAAACGCTCTAAAAACTTCAAGTTGTAATATCTATTCGTCCATCTTCTTAAATTCATGATCTGACATTTCCTTCCTAGCCCCTCACTGCACCTAAATCTGACCGTTGTATTGGTGGAAGGAGAGCAATAAAGCCTCTACAAATATCTCTTACTGCTCTGATACCTAGTGGTGCCCGTCTAGTCGTCATGTTCAGTGCGGACACAGTGCATGGGATAACGACATAGGATCCGATGGTGGCAGTAGCACAAAATTAACGAGAATCCCTTACACTATAGATCCATGATTCGCAACGCGCTCTTGTCTTATTCGTGCCCTTCTAGATACCGTTAAGACTGAGGTCGTGTGGGCGTGTCAAGAGCAGAGGCGGCGAGTGTGTGGGAGGAGGATGTTGGGGATGATTTACCCGGCAGGAGAAAAAAGGAAGACCTAAGAGAAGGTTAATGGATGCAGTGAAAGAAGACATGCTTGTAATGGATCTCTCTCTCTCTCTCTCTCTCTCTCTCTCTCTCTCTCTCTCTCTCTCTCTCTCTCTCTCTCTCTCTCTCTCACACACACACACACACACACACACACACACACACACACACACACACACACACACACACACACACACACACACCGCGTAGTGTAGTGGTTAGCACACTTGACTCACAATCAAGAGGGCCGGGTTCGAGTCCCGGGGCGGCGAGGCAAATGGGCAAGCCTCTTAATGTGTGGCCCCTGTTCACCTAGCAGTAAATAGGTACGGGATGTAACTTGAAGGGTTGTGGTCTCTCTTTCTCGGTGTGTGGAGTGTGTTGTGGTCTTAGTCCTACCCGAAGATCGGTCTATGAGCGCTGAGCTCTCTCCGTAATGGGGAAGACTGGATGGGTGACCAGCAAGCGACCGACACGTACACATTCACACCGCGTACTGTAGTGGTTAGCAAACTCGGCTCACAACCGAGATGGCCCGGGTTCGAGTACAGGGCGCATCGAGGCAAATGGGCAAGCCTCTTAATGTGTAGCCCCTGTTCACCTAGCAGCAAGTAGGTACGGGATATAACTCGAGGGGCTGTGGCCTCGCTTTCTCGGTGTGTGGAGTGTGTTGTGGTCTCAGTCCTACCCGAAGATCGGTCTATGAGTTCTGAGCTCGCTCCGTAATGGGGAAGGCTGGCTGGGTGAAATATTACACACGTAAAAAGATGCATATACACTCCATATAGCATTAATGAGGGCAGCTCAGAGCACCAAATGAATGAGAGGAGAGAATTCTGATGATCTGTGGCGAGCAACCGAAAGGAGATGCTAATGCTTTGTATACCTTGGAATCTATAGTTGTGCCAGTACCAGAAGTGG